>NW_015160879.1:213404-222352 GCF_001447785.1 Gekko japonicus
CATTCCTGCCCAAAAATAGCCCTGGTTACATGTGCTATCATGCTGTCCTCAAAATAAAGCCAATCCACACATGAGTTTCTGAATTCCACATCACATCTTTCTAGAGCTCCTTGTATTGTTTTCACAACAGGCTTTACTGCTAGTCAATGCATATAAATAAAACTCACAGCCCCACACCAGGAAATATACAGGGCCAAAAATTCATTCCTTTATTCTACTTTCCATTCTGCTTTTCCTGTTTCCCTTCATCCCCTCATGCCTTTATACCTCACCTATACCTATAATGTTTTGCCTTTTCTCTTTCTTTGACTTCCTCCTTAAGATGAACTTTTTAAACAAAGCCTTGAATAAGGACCTTAACTATTCACCATTCTAATCACTACAGTCAACTCCTACCCTGAATATAAACTACAGATTACCCTTTCCCCATGAATGTTTTCTTACCTAGATATAAAGGTATGCATGTTTAAAGAAGCCTCAAGCTCTTTATACACAACACTTGCAATGCTGGGGCTACACTTCTTTTTTTAAAAAAACAACCCTACTCAGTAAATACATACAAGGAGCAACTATTACCCAGTAAAAAGGAGGAAGGTGTGAAGGCCTGGGTCCATGCACAACTCCTGGGTATGGGGGGGATTTGTTTATTTAAGTATATATCCCACCTTTCTCTAAACAGATCCAAGGCATCTCGGGAGGAGAAAGAGAAATCATGCACACAGACTTCTAAACACCTCCTTTTATAGCTGGGCTTGGGAACTCTGAACCTGCTCTCCTTCCAACAGATTTTGGGCAGAGGTCTTAGTGCTGATAACTGCTCCTTCAGTTGTCAGAGTTCCAAGCACAATCCTGACAAGCAGAGAATCAGCTTGGAAGAAGCCTAGAAGTTCCTCTTCCTAACAGGCTAAGGGTTTCCAAAGGTGTAGTGACTGCATTCTCTGTCCTGAGAGTCCTTGAACGATAGCAAAAACTAACCCTGGAACAGGCAAGGGTCTTAACTAGCTGCCACCACTCAGGTTTAAAGGCTTGACTGGGGAGGGCCCAGAGTAGGCTTGCCAAGTCCCCCCGGGGGCGGGGAACCCCCCGCCCCAGAGGCCCATTCCCCGGCGCGTGCACGCGCACTCCAGCCGCCAGCCAGGAGTCCCCCGCTGTGGCTGAGTTCTCACTTGGCAACCCTAGCCCAGAGTGCCTTTCCTGCCCCAGGCAGATCCTCTTCAGTGACATTGTTCTTGGTTGTATAGCCAAATATGAGGAGTGAAGGATCCAGGCAGAGTGAATAAGACTACTAGTGTATTAAACAAATACTGCAACAATAGATGAAGTAAGAAAACAGCTACATAAAGAGGACAAATTAACATGGGTTCATTACAGGCACACAGGGCTAAATGCCAAGAAGAAGCCAGCTAGAGAACAATGAAGCTCCCTAACATGACTATCTAATTGGATTCCTACCAATTCCCTTCAGGTCAGACTCATCCTCATCTTGGGGTGAGGGATCAGCTCATTCCAAAAAGGGCCTCACAATGCCAAGCTGCTTCAGGGACTGAATGCTCTCTCTATATATACAGGTTCTTACACACTGTCCCCTCAAGGCTCTGCCTCCATTTTTCCCACTCCAGTCCTGAGGTTAGAAGTGTGCCTGGGAAATGTAGGCTCACAGAAAAACTGGCTGCAAAGCCTGAGGCCTGTGTGTGAGGTAAAGGCTGTCTTGAGGTCTACAAGCCACTCCATCCCTCAGCTTTTGGTGGGAGGCCTGCCTCTGGCAACCGGCTTTGCCTGCTGCTACTCTGAGTGGTGGCAGGAGGAAAAAATTAAAAACTGGTGACATTGGCTGCATTGCTATATGACTGCCAGGGAATACCGAAAAGTGATGTTGGGCTGCGGTCACACGGAGCATTAGATACGCTAGAGGGACGGAAGATAGGCGGATTTTCCGGGCACGATCTCACCACAACATCTGGGAAGCGTCAAGCTCCCGTGGCGAACCCGAGCTTCCCGTGGAAAATGCGCGGTAAAAAAAACTAGTACCTCGGAGGTACTAGTTTCCTGAAACCGCGGGGCAAGGGCGGGCGTCTGATCACGTTTCCGGTGGTAGTTCCGGCGCCCGCCCATGTCCCCTCACAAAAAGGGTTTTTCCCCAAAGTCTCCATGGATGCGCACAAGCACCCAAGGGAGCATGCGCACATTTGAGCTTTAAAAAATCCCCAACCCCGTTTGCCCCGCGCCCCGCTTCTTTGCCGTGTCGCAGGACTGTGGAGTGATCAGCACCTCCCCCCTACCATGGGGGGAGGTCTGCTTGCGCAACCACGTGGTTTTTAGCCCCGGGGCAAACAGCCACGCTTCCCCCCCGCATTTTCCTGCCCGTGTGCCCGCAGCCTTGGTAACTCTAAGAATCTCCAGAACCGCTATGGTTTTAGCATAGAGTTTCCAGTAATTCCTAGAGGTATCCTGCATCAGTTCAGGTTTTTCCCAGAAGTGACACAGAAATGCAGCCAGTTTCTTTTCTTTTTTCTTTCTTTCTATATATATGGGGGGGGAAGAAGGAATACAAAAAGGAAGAGAGGGATTATATAACATACTTGTATATATCAAGGATAGTCATATATTACAGAGTGTATAAAGCAGAAAATATTTCTCTCCAACATCCCCTTCATTACAATTTTTAAGACATTATCTTTAAAATACAATGGCCCTTTTGTTGGGGTACTTTTATATTCAACATTTTAGATTTCAGATTTCATAACTGATCTATTTTGCCACAACAATATTAGTTTCATCATTACATCATATTCAATATTACATATTTCACCACTTCTACATACTTGCTATAACCTTTAACAGTTAATATATCAAAGTATAAAGAAAAGTCTATTATACATCTCCTAACAAGAAAATAAAAGATGTTTCTGCTCAAAATCCACTTCCTTGTACATTTATATTCAAAATGTTACATTTAAAACATTCTTATTCTGCTTCTGCATTGCAATACATTTAGATACAATTTTTAAAATGTTTCTCATTCTAAAATGTATTGCATAATACATACTCCATCTCTCCTCAAATTTCTTAATTGATCTGTTTCTCAAAAAGGTTGCTAATTTTGCCATTATTGCATAGTTGGCAAGTTTATTTTCTCATTCTTCTAAGCTTGGACAGACATATAATTTCCATTTTGCTACATAGATAACTGTAGCTCCTGTCACCATATATTTGAATATCTTCCAAAATTTTTGGTAATTTATTAGGCAGCATCTGTAATAGCATATCCCCAGCTTCCAAAGGGAATTTAAATTTTAATATGTTCGGCATTTTCCCATGTATTTCCTTCCAATATCTTTTTGCTTTTTTACAAGTCCACTGTAAGTGTAAACTGTTATTTTAATACTGTTTTAATTGTATATTTAACTGTTGTACATCGCCCTGAGCCCATTGGAAAGGGCAGTATATAAATCTAAATAAATAAATATGGTAAAAGGTTCCACCTATGTCTTGACATTTCTAGCATTTTCCTTTGCAGTTTTTGTCAACTTTCTCATTATCCTTTGGGGTTACATACCATCTAAAAACATTTTGTACCAGTTTTCCCTTAACGCCGGACTGGCTGTAAACTTAATTTCTTTTTCCCACAATCGTTTCCATTGATGCATAGGTATCCGCTCTCAAAGATTCTGCATCCGTTTAATCATAAATAATAACTTATATTTCCATCATAGTAAATGGTCTTTTTGTTTATAATCAGCTATTCAAATTCAGTCACCTCTCTTAGAGCCCCACCTTCTATGTTGATAATCTTCTTTAGTCTCGAAGCTGATAGATCATATAGCAACCATTGAATGCTGATTCCTTCATCTCTAATATCTTGCCAGGACTTGATTTTCCCCTGAGCATTTATCATATTGCCGTATGTTAAAAAACCATTTTTATTTCTTGTGTTCTTATCATGATAAACTTCTACTGGGGACATGAGCGGAGAATTTGGAGAGGGCTCAATAAATCCATCTCTGATTATATGACTCCATTCTAATGTTAGGATCATTTTAATTGATTTCTTAACCTATAAATAATTGTGAAAGCTTTCATCTAGGTCTGCTGTTTTAAGTTTTGTCTTGGTTTTTCAATCCAATCTGTAATCCAAACCAGGCCTGCCACTTGATAATATAATTTTATATTAGGAACTGCTAACCCTCCTCTCTTTTTCTCATCCTGTAATATTTTAAAGCTTATTCTTGGTTTCTTGCCATTCCAAATAAAATTGTTTATCTGTCTTTGCCACTCTTTCAATTTTCTTTCCTCTATATGTATAGGTAGCATTTGCAATTAAAAAATTCAGTTTTGGCAGTATAGTCATTTTGATTGCAGAGATTCTTCCCAGCCACGAGATGTTTAATTTTTTTCATCTGGATAAATCTGCTTGTATCAATTTCCAAATCTTCTAATAATTGTTTTTAAAAATATTATTTTTGCCCAGTCACATTTATTCCCAGATATTTAATGGGATTAGTGGCTGCTGTACATTTTATACTCTTTATAATATCTTGTTCTTGTTAAAAATTTGCATTAAAAATTTCGTTATCATTTTTGTCTTCTTCCTATTGCTTTTGTATCCTGAGAAGGATCCAAATTCTTCACTATGTTCCACTATGTACTATAATGATTCTTGGGGATCCAAGACTTAGAACCACATCATCTGCATAGCTTTTCACTCTATATGTATAGGTAGCATTTGCAATTAAAAAATTCAATTTCGGCAGTAGTCATTTTGATTGCAGAGATTCTTCCCAGCCACGAGATGTTTAATTTTTTTTCATCTGAATAAATCTGCTTGTATCAATTTCCAAATCTTCTAATAATTGTTTTTAAAAATATTATTTTTGCCCAGTCACATTTATTCCCAGATATTCAATGGGATTAGTGGCTGCTGTACATTTTATACTCTTTATAATATCTTGTTCTTGTTAAAAAATTGCATTTAAAATTTCGTTATTATTTTTGTCTTCTTCCTATTGCTTTTGTATCCTGAGAAGGATCCAAATTCTTCACTATGTTCCACTATGTACTATAATGATTCTTGGGGATCCAAGACTTAGAACCACATCATCTGCATAGCTTTTCATTTTAAATTCTACATCATCCACTTTTATTTTTTGATACTAGTGTCTTGTCTGATCTTTGTAGCTAAAGTCTCTGTTGCTAGGATAAATAGTGGGAGGGGGACAAGGGACATCCCCGGCGTGTTCCTTTTTCGATTGAAATTGCTTCTGTCAATTTTCCATTTATTAAAACTTTGCTTTTCGGTTTGAGTATATACCTTGCATCAAGTTCCAGAATTCAGGGCCACAGCCCATATTTTGAAGTACATTCAGTAGAAAAGACCATGTTAAATTATCAAATGCTTTCTCTATATCCAGAAATAAAAATGCTGCTTTTTTTCTCTTCTAGTTCACAAATGCAATTGCATCTATTATTCATTGTATATTATCTTTCAAATACCTCTTTGGCACAAAGCCTGTTTGATCAATGTGTGTTAAAGTTGGTATACATTTTCTTACTCCTAAAACAGCACACCAAGTATCTGCCAGGTTTGTTCGCATGTTCAAAATGCCTTTGTTTTAGAAATTTTAATTTTTTCTGTAAACTCTCCCAATTCTAACATGTCTCATTAGTTTTTTTGTCTGATCTCTGCTAGGATCAATGTTCCCTCTAGGCTGAGTTAGTGTGAGCTGGCTCAGAGTCACAGTTTTTTAGCCTCCGGCTCACACATTTTTGTCTTAGCTCAGGAAGGATGGCTCCAGATCAAACTAATTTATGCAGTAGCCAAATCACTTGCTCATAACTTTAATGCCAGTCGCTCACAAAGTAGAATTCTTGCTCACAAGACTCCACAGCTTAGAGGGAAAACTGGCTAGGATGTCTTCATTGGAGGTTTTTTTGTGTGCTGTGTGCTGTTTTTTACTATTATCTCGGATTGTTCTGATTTTTCTCTTTTCTTCTTGGTGCCGGTTGCTAAAAAGAAATGCAGCCAGCTTCTCATCATCCCTTGTCCCTGCCTCCAACTCTGCCAGGCTCAGCCTAGCAACTCTAGGATCATGACAGTATGTACACAACTAAAAATAACACTGAATATATAACATATAATCCGCATAAACGACACATATACACTTCCCAATCAACAGCTACCAACATATTATAGTATGGTAATAGCATACATAGTATATCCTCGTAGATCAGCTAGAAGTCACTTTTGATCTCCAGGAAAAACTTTGTATCCCAGCCTTTGCTCAGACAACAGAACAGCATAATGTACTCACAGGTGTGTGTGTGTGTGCAGATTTGATGTTCAATGTCAGTGTTCTGACTCTATTCAGACAAATTATTCTGTGTAATAATTTGTGGAAAACCAAATCATGAAAACATGTTTTAATTCTTCCAGCTTCCATGCTTATGGCTCATGTCTGATTTGAAAATGAAGACAAAATATAAAAGGTACCTGAGCATAACGCAAAAGTTTCTCTGTTGCATCTGGATCTTTATTCCAAATCAAATCTTCACATAGCTGCAAAAGCTCCTTATGGATATCATCATATACTGGCAAATTCCCTGCATTCACGATCCCCATGTCCATTCCAGACTGAGAAAACCAGAGGAGGGAAGGAGAGAAGATACAGGGTTATATCTTACCACTCTACTCACCTAAGGGATGACACATTTCATTAGTGAAAAGCAGGTCCCACAAGCAGAAGAGCTTCTTGCACTTAAAGAACACAATACCCTTAGCTGAGCAGAGTGGTAGATGCAACTCAATTAATACATCAACATAACATATTCTGATCAAATGATGCTTTGATCATAATGCATAAATTTACCTTAATTGCATGGTAAAGAAAAACCCCATGCATTGCTTCTCGAATAGCATCCATTCCTCGGAAGGCAAAGGATAGATTGGAAAGACCACCACTGACTTTGACACCAGGTAGAGTTTCCTAACAACAAAATGTGAAGTATTAGTAAGCTCATAAATGTCATAAAATCTTGTTCCCGATAAAAGGCATAAGGGCCATTTAATGATCTCATGAAGCATGTCCTTAATAACAAATTTATTTATTCATTTATTATTTGTATTTATAGCCCGCCCATCCTGTGAGTGGGGTCAGAGTGGGTAACATCATATAATAATACAATAAATACAGTTAAAATTTAAAAACATTTAAAACAATCTAAATACAGTCACAATTCAGACAAGTCAACTGGTTGTGGGAGGTTCCCTGGCATATCATTTGGGTTGGTAGGTGGGTGACAACAACTTCAGGGAGGCCATATAAGGATGCTCACTGCCTCAGCCAAAAGTCTGGTGGAACAGCTCCGTCTTGAAGGCTCTGCAGAACTGAAGAAGATCCCACAGGGCCCTAATCTCTACAGGGAGCGTGTTCTACCAGGCAGGGGCCAGGGCAGAAAAAGCCCTGGCCCTGGTTGAGGCAAAACAGATGTCCTTCAGGTCAGGGACAACCAGGAGATGTTGGTCCATAGAGCATATCGCTCTTTGTGGCGTATATGGGAAGAGGCGGTCCCTCAGATATGTGGGTCCCAGGCCGCATAAGGCTTTAAAGATTATTACCATCACCTTGAAGCAAATCTGGAAGTCAACTGGCAACCAATGCAGTTGGCAGAGCACCTGCCAGATGTGAGCCCGCGCAGGTGTCAACATCAGCAGGTGTGCTGCCGCATTTTGCACCAGCTGTAATTTCCAGGTCAGCCTCAAGGGTAAGCCTATATAGAGCGAGTTGCAGTAAACAAGCCTGGAAGTGACCATTGCATGGATCACTGTAGCTAAGTCCTGGCGGGAGAGATATGGTCTCAGCAACCTTATCTGCCTAAGATGGAAGAATACAGATCTGGCAACTGCAGTAACCTGGGCCTCCATAGAGAGAGAGGCATCCAGTGTTACTCCCAGGCTTCTCACTTTCTGGGTCAGCACCAAAGGCACCTGCTCCAGCGTGGGGAGTCTGATACTCACATCTATTCCACACATCCAGCCACAGCATCCAAAATCTCTGCCAGAATGTCAGGGGCAGAAGATGGACTACCATCCATTATTTATTTGATTGATTGATTTATACCCCACCCTCCCTGCTGAAGCAGGCTCAGGGCAGCTTACAAAAGTTAACATAAGAACAGTTATGACATAGATAAAACTGTCAACCAAGTGCATGTCTTGGGCTTGGTTGCCAAGGAGATGGGGGGATGCGAACAAGAATGTCTACTTTCATTTCTGGACTCTTTGCTGTTATCTGTGTGATGTGCCCATGTAACCTTGAGCCCTAAACTGTCTTAATATTCTCTTTCCCCTGGGAAAATTAGGCCATTGGTTTGGCGGGCTATAGCTTAGGTGCGATTGGCCAAGAGCCACTAATGTCTGTTTGATTGCAGTATAATTGCTTGCTTAACAGGCTGACCTCAGTTCTAACAAAGAATGTTATGAGTCTGGATCCTATCAATGTTTCAATAAACTTTACTTCTTCTGAATGACTGTTATTGGGAACTGATTTCTCCAGGGGCTCTGACAAAAACCATCTAAAAACAATTCAAAACAAAAAGTGCTAACTGGTTGTAAACTAATACATTAGAGATGGCGGCAATGGTTACTTTATTAATCAGTTCTCTATCTTTATCATATATATACGACTGGCACAGGCTGTAATGGTGGAGTCGGGCACCCCTTTAATGATGATGATGGTGGTGGTGATGGTGGTGGCTCCTTTACCGAAGGCCTGGTGGAAGAGCTCCATCTTGCAGGCCCTGCGGAACTGTAAAAGGTCCTGCAGGGTCCTGATCAGTGTTCCCTCTAAGCTGAGTTAGTGTGAGCTAGCTCACAGTTTTTCAGCCTCCGGCTCACACATTTTTGCCTTCGCTCAGGAAGGATGGCTCCAGAGCAAACTAATTTATGCACCAGC
>NW_015160879.1:223030-238510 GCF_001447785.1 Gekko japonicus
TGATGGTCAACCATGTCAAATGCTGCCAACAGGTCCAACAGCAACAGCTCTGCTGATCCACCCCAATCCAGATGCCTCTGGAGGTTGTCCGTGAGGGCGACCAGTGCTGTTTCCGGCCCATGGCCTGGGCGAAAGCCGGACTGGAAGGGATATAAAATGAGCATATTGATGGCAACTTAGCCCATAAACCCTGACTAACTGGGCGAGGGGACACATATAGATGTTAAATAACATTGGCAAGAAGATCACCCCTTGCAGTACTCCACATTCAAGTGGGTATTGTGGGGAGATCCTCTCACCAAGTGCCACCATCTGTCCCTGACCATGGAGAAAGGAGGAGAACCATTGTAAGGCAGTCCCCTGAACTCCCACATCGGTGAGGTGGTGGGTCAATAGATCACAGTCAACCATGCCAAATGCTGCCATTAGATCTAGTAGCGACAACAGCACTGCGCCGCCCCCAATCCAGCTGCCTACAGAGGTCATCTGCAAGTGTGACCAGAGCTGTCTCTGTCCCATGGCCAGGGTGGACGCCAGACTGGAAAGGATCAATAGAAACAAAGTCACATAGCTCTGACAGAAACAGATGCAACTACACTATATGCCATTGTGAATTTGAAGAAAATACTGACAGAAGGATGAACCATGTCATGTCAAATCTCTCAGAACACAGGCCATCATTCAGGTCTTTTGCATTCTGCCACACAGAAAATTAGTATCTGTTGGAATTTTTTTCTCTCAGCTTATATATCTCCTCAGAAATCCTTCAAAATGGGAGCTGGTTAGTCTATCAATTGGAACATTTACTCCATTTTGGAACATTTACTCCATTTCTTTTTTACATCATGTAAGTGCATTCATTCACTAAGGAAAGAACATGTAACCCATATCTCACTAGCACCAGATGTAGCAGTATAAGCATAATGCCAAGTAGTTCAGGAAAGATATCCTGGAACATTGGAAACCCAACTTAAGGCTTCAAAATGCAATTCAAGGTTGCTTCATATATTACAAAATTCCTCCAAGGAAGACAAATTAAAAGGTTGTGTGTGTATGCACAAATAAATAGATATTACTCACACAAATTGCAACATAAATGTTTAAGATCTGTCTAACCCTAATACTAATTTACCTGATGAGGAAAGCATAAAGTTCAATGAAACAAGTAAATACTGTTTAACCTCTCTTTTCCCCCTCTTTGGCTTTAGAAAGAAGCAGCTTTATACAACCAAACAACAAAAACAGAAAGAACCAAATGTTCCCGCAAATTAAAAGGTGTGTGTATGCACAAATAAATATATATTACTCATACAAATTGCAACATAAATGTTTAAGATCTGTCTAACCCTAATACTAATTTACCTGACGAGGAAAGCATAAAGTTCAATGAAATAAGTAAATACCGTTTAACCTCTCTTTTCCCCCTCTTTGGCTTTAGAAAGAAGCAGCTTTATATGACCAAACAACAAAAACAGAAAGAACCAAATGTTCCCCTGAAATTATGGGTATCTCAACAGAGTCAACAGAGACTCAAGAAAATCCTGTTTATAGTGTTCCGACTAGAGACATTATACATTAACAATAATGGAACTTATGCTAATTAAATTAGGGAGTTTTCACATGGGTTGTCAACAGTGTTCCCTCTAAGCTGAGTTAGTGTGAGCTAGCCCACAGTTTTTTATCCTCCAGCTCACACATTTTTGTCTTAGCTCGGAAAGGATGGCTCCAGAGCAAACTGATTTATGCAGCAGTCAACAGAGACTCAAGAAAATCCTGCTTATAGTGTTCCGACTAGAGACATAATACATTGACAATAATGGAACTTATGCTATTTAAATTAGGGAGGCCCTTGGCTAAATTACCAATATCTTGCAAATATTGCTCGATCTAATTATTATAAGTATATTTGAAATACAACTAATTGTGTTATTTCAGACTACTATCTACATTTCTCATACTTTTCTTATGGGAAGGAACAATAAGTTCCTACTAAAGTACAGAAAGCTCTATTGTTCTATTAGGTCACTGTTTATATTATTATGCATTACATTCTGCATCTTCCCTTCCCAAACATAAAAGAACCAAAATGCCCCATGCTAAAAAACTCCCCAGACTCACTTTTATGGTTTTAGTTGCATTGATAAAGTTAATAGCATACATATTATGTTCTTCCATTCCAGTACCAATAGTCAGAATGTTGGGATCAAAAATGATATCATTTGGATTAAAGCCCACTTTGTTCACTAGAAGGTGGTAAGCTCTGTGGCAGATCAAAAATTTTTCTTCTGTTTCTGTGGCCTAAAAAATAAAACGAGTGAGGAAAGGAAGTCTATATGTTACAGACCAGGTCAGACATGCTTTATTTTATTCAATCTAGATTTCAAGCACTATTTAGATTTTTTTTTTCGAACTGGTTTCAGGACTGGCTATGAGACTAAAATGGTCTTGGTCACCCTACTGGATGACTTGTGCTGGGAGACGGGCAAAGGGAGCACGATACTGTTGATTCTCCTGGAACTCAGAGAGGCTTTTGATGCCAACAATCATGGTATCCTTCTGGACTGCCTTTTGGGGGTGGTACTGGGAGGATATCTGACCCAGATAGCCCAGGCTAGCCTGATCTTGTCAGATCTCGGATACTAAGAAGGGTCGGCCACGATCCATATTTGGATTGGAAACCACCAAGGAATATCAGGGTTGCTACATAGATGAAGGCAATGGCAAACTGAAACCACCAGTCTCTTGCCTTGAAAGCCCTGTGGGGTCACTGTAAGTCGGCTGCAACTTGATGGCAAAAACAAAACAAAACTAGGAGGCACTGTTTTCTGGTGGTTTCAATAACTGAGTAGATAATAATTGGCCCTACAACTGCCCCAAGTCAAGAATGTCAGATATTCCCAGCCGAATGCTCCAGTTCTGCTTTGACCTGATACTTGCTCTGCTCATTTATTTTAGCAAATCCAGGTTACGGGTTGGACCCCCCAGACAGCCAGTCAGTGGCACATAAAGACAACAGTACTGACCTGACCGACTTCATCGAAGGCCATAACTACCACAGCTGCTCCATATTTTCTTATCTGTCTTGCTTTTGCCAGGAAGTCATCTTCACCTTCTTTCAGACTGATACTATTCACTATGCATTTGCCTTGACAACACTTCAGCCCAGCCTCTATCACTGAGAAGTTTGATGAGTCGATACAGAGCGGCACCTGATAGCAGTGGGGGGAAAGTCTAGACATTATTAAAGCAAATCAATAACTTTTTTCTTCAGCATTCACTGAAGCATAAACAGAGGAATGTCAAAACAGTCCTGTTATTTGCAAAGCTGAGAAAAAGCCAAAGAATGGCACTAAAAAAATGTCTTTGTATCCCACATTTTAAAGAAATAGAAGAAGAAGAAGAAGAAGAAATTGGATTTATACCTCGCTCTTCACTACCCAAAGGTGTCTCAGAGTGGCTTACAAACTCCTTTCCCTTCCCCTCCCCACAACAGACACCCTGTGAGGTAGGTGGGGCTGAGAGAGCTCTTGACAGAAACTGCTCTTTTTCAAGAACAGCTCTTATCAGAACTATGGTTTGCCCAAGGTCATCCAGCCAGGTGCAAGTGGAGGAGTGGGGAATCAAACTCGGTTCTCCCAGATTAGAGTCTCCCACTACACCAAACTGGCTCTCATAATAGTCATAAATAGCCATAAAACTTACTTCATGCAAGTCCAGTTACATTCACAAGCAAAGTGCTTTGAACAGGTGAAGTTCACTTGGGTAAATGAGAGAGAATACGTGCAGCAGCATAACTACACGATGCCAAGTTTTACAGAGGGCATCCTTGGTAGTCAGGTCATTCCCACTGTGATGTCAGCAAATCAGGCCCACTTCCAGCTTGCCAGTACTAATTTTTCAGGTGAGCTGGCTAAGAAAACAGTGCTGCCCACATCCTCTATAAAAAACACCTTCTCCCCGCTTGCCCACATTTACACTTGGACATACTGCTGAAGTGCTACCATAGCCTCTCAGAGTGAGTGGTACCTCATTCGACACCCCCTTCCAGCTCACTTCTGTTTACATTCAGGTAACTGTTAAACAAGTATAAAGCCAACAGTCGTGATAGTCTGACCCACAATCAAACAATCATAAGACCTATAAAGAATGCTGTTTATGTATTTCAATCTAAAGCACTACAACATAATACACAACTCAAAAGAAAATCTTTGAACCAAGGTACATAGTCAACATCGTCTCCGGATTACTTAACAACGTTTCAAAAAATGGATCTTCTTCAGGAGATATTATAATGGTGCGAAAGCTCTCAGTTTCATAAATGTTAGACAACAAGTCTTAAGAATATAACATTCAGATAGGACGCTGATCTCAAACATTCAGGCTCAAAATATGCTGCTATGTTTCTTCTGGTAACTGACTGTCCCATGGGGGGCTCCTCCAAGGGACTAGTGCTTGCACCCCTTCCAGGCTGAACCTGGAGCAACTATCATACTCACTTACCCCTAATTGTCACGGGCTTCATGAATCTCTGACCAACTGTGACACCTTTAGACACACCATTAGACAAGCATGCAGTCCAGCACATTTTAAAGTGATAGGGCATCATCTAATCAGCAGCAGGCATGAATTCCATATATACAGACAATACACGTAAAGATTTATTTCTTTTTCAATAGCTTATTTTAGAATGTTCTTTGCAGACTATGACATCACCCAAAATACACTTCCTATACCTACCTAATAACTATATTTGTTATGAACAGACAGTTTTGAAGGACACTAAAAGTACAGCCGTGGAAACAACATTCAGCAAAGCAGATTCCTGCCAATTTATAGCAGCCTGTGCCAGCTCAACAGAGGGGGGGAAAGATGCTTCAGACTGAGTGTTCTAAGATAACATATTTCTCCCAGGAAGACAATTCCATTTCTTACTTCTCATACATTCTGCATGTGCTGCCAATGGACAGACACTCCATGAGAGCTCAAAGCTGCAGGAAAGCTACCACCCACTGGCCTGAAGAACCCACTGCCAATCTCAGTGTATCTAAGTGAATTCTGATTACTCATAGTGTGTGTAGTGTGTGTGTGGTGTGGTGATGGGGTGTGTGTGGGGGAGAGAGAGCAAGAGAGGGCTGCGTCTAATTTGTATAGAATGTTGTCCCTGAAAAGTACTGGGTTCGCCGCATGGAGGACTCAGACGACGACATACTGTAGCACACGTTTATTGTACTTCACACAAACAAAGACTAACTCTAACGGCCAACAGGGCCAACTATATACATATCCACCCAGCAACCCCCCATTCCCATTGGAGGGTTTGAATGTCCCGCCAAGGTGGCTATTGGTTGGGGCTGGGGGATCCAGGATCCGAAGTTTCCATTGTTCTAGGATCCAAGCTCTGGCTTGTTCAGCGGACCCCTGGTGGTGGTCCACGTACATAACAGTCCCCTCACCAAACCTGTAGCTCTTTGATTACATAAGATACAAATATCTCCCACTACAAATCCCTGCATTTCTGGTGCTTTTTACAAAGCATTCAAACAGCAGTTTATTGTTCCTGCCTGAATTGAATCCTCCATTCAGAAAGCATTTCCACAGACTTAAAACTGCAGTTGATAAGGCGGCTGTGTGACTGTCTAATGTTTCTGACTGGATCTTATCATTTATCCAACAGATGCCCACAAATATCTAAAAAGAACACACACATGTCTATTGAGACACACTTCTGAGGCGCAAGGTACAACTAAAGAAACACATGAATCTAGTCTGACCAGACATTAGAGTGGGACACAAAAGTGAAGAAGTGTAGCATGAGAGGATGACAATTCTACAATACCACTGCTAACCATCTGAAAATTTACGCTGATTTCAGACAGCCTATGTATTCCATTTCAGGAACTGGTCACTAATGTTTTTTTTCTGTCATTTCAGACAGACCCGTTTTAGTAACTGGTTCCTGATAGAATATATTTACCTGTTCAGACAAACACGCTTCTGCTCCGTTCGGGAAGCATGCCTGAAGTATTGACGACTCAAACTGCTTTCCTCCATTCTTCAATCCTTCCTACCACTTCTGAAGCACTATGGGGTGCTGTATAAAATGCCCTGTAGTGCTTCTTGCGATGACAGTTCTTTTCACACCCTTTTTCTGCCCCGGGCACAACTGTCCTCTTTTTTTAAACATTCTATTGGGAACGCTGTGGCACTAAAGCAGGACTACAAACCAGTGCGATAGCGACCCCATTGAGATTCCTGGCCTCCATTTAGATACACTGACATTCGCTACTGCTGTCACTTGGAACAAGTACCTGATTGGACAGCGTGTTTAAGCGGGAGATCAGGGGCATAAGTGAATGGTGAGACAGATGTTTGGTCGATTTTCTAAAAGTTTGCTTTAGAGGAAGTGTAGACTCAGGCACACACACACACAAAAGCACACGCAGTCCATGATTTGTGGGAGTTAAGGAAGGAAGGAAAGCTTCCTGGTTTTCAAAACTGTTCAGTTCCCCCCCACCCCCCGCACTTGAACTCTATATCCAGTGAGCTCCTTGTTTCCAGGGGACAGCAGTAGTAAATATCAGTCTATCTAAATGGAGTCCAGGCATCTCAATGGGGTCGCTATGGCACTGATTTGTAGTCCTGGTTCAGCACCATAGCACTCCCAATAGAATGTTTTTAAAAATAACCCTCTCGGGGAGATCGTACGTGTGGGGGTAATGGTGGGAAAAGAAGGTGGCGCAGTTTGAAATGACACACTGCTTCAGAGACAACTCCTTACTGGAAAGGAAATGCTGTGTGAAACAGCCGTCCCTGTATCAGTTTATTCCATGATGGAACAATAACGGTTTAAAAAAGGAAATGTGAAATGGCTCATTATCTCCGTGGTCCTGCCATAGCATCATAACTTTGAATAGGTAATTTTTTGCTGACTTAGTCTTTTTGGTAGGACTTTTCAGGGTAATTTGCTGTTTGACTGTGGAAGTGCTTGTATAGCCTTTTGTGCCTCAAAAACAACCTTTCAAACTTATCTTATAGTAACACTCGAACAATTCAAAATGTCATCTTCTTCTGTGGTACCTTTTAGATACTATAGCATGGGAGTCCTTTTTGTGGGTTCATCTGACCTAAAGTTTCAAGACTGACTACAGTAATGGTAGGGCCAACTTAACAAGACCTCATGAATTCTGGTTTCCAATGCTAGTCTGGCCGATGCTTTTAGGCTGTGCTCTGCTTCAAGGACCTTTATTCTCTAATTTTTGCTTTCTATTTGTGTCCTTTCTTTCTGTTCATTATAAGTATATTGTAGATGCTCCTTTCATTTCCACCTCTCATTTTATTTGGACTTCCTTGTGGGTAATTATTTTTGCCTTCAGTCGGTTTCCTTGTCTCACTCTCTATTAGATTCAATTATGTAGGGAGTGGCGGGGCCTTTCTAATTTCTTTTGTGGTCTTCTGACTGTCTTGAACTTTCAGAAGACCAAAAAGATTTATTAGTTTAAAACATGACAACCTTTTTTTGTCTTCTTCTTCATTATTTGCAAGCCAAATAGGTTTATTTTAACTCTTTTCATTTGAACTTAGTTTAGGTCGGTTCAAGTCTTTTAGGCTGTTATTAGTTGGTATGTGTTAAACTCTTAATAGTTGTATTTTATCATTCTTTTTAGTTTGAAAAAAGCCCGCCTAGGTTAACGGGTAAGCATTCCCAGGGAGAAGGAGTAACAAGGTACCAAGGTCAGAAACTCAGAATAACGGGCAATAAGGATGCAGGGAGAAGAGAAACTAAACATTCCATAGAAACAGAGGCAATTTATCTAGCATTCAGCATCCCCCCAGTCCATGGCAGCTGCAGAGCTGACACTAATATATGAAAAATTGGAGTTTATTACTGATTATTTATTGAATTCTTCCAAGCGAGAAGATCCAGCTCAAAATTTGGGGAAGTGCCCCTGCAAAGAGAAAGCCCTTGTTGGGTAACATCCTCTCTATGCTGGCCCCCAAAGGAAAGGATAGACTACAATTAAATAGATTTCAGGTGGTGATCACAATATTTTCCTATCAGGGCGGATGGATAAATTGCTGGTGGGGGAGAAGAAACAGTTTGTGTCATTTCTTTTATTTGTTGGGCATGTCTGTCCCCTACATAGATTTAAAATACATAGAAAAAATTCAGGGCCATATTTATGGAAAACTGTATATTCTGACCTTTTTTTCACCTAAAATCCCCTCTTATGATGTTTTCCAATATAGGGCGTTTTCAGGGGTTATTCCGTAGAAAAAGAGCTAGGGGAACTCATTAGCATAACTCATTAGCATATGCCACACACCCTGACATCAGGGGCCCGGCGGTGGACCTGCAAGGCCAGCGGGAGTGCGAGGAAGCCCCGCCAAGGCCCCTACGAATGCGCATGCTCCGATGGGTGCGTGTGCGCATCCACGGAGACTTGGGGGGAAAAAAAACCTTTTCCGCAAGGGGACATGGGCGGGCGCCGGATGCCACCGGAAACGCGATCAGACGCCCGCCCTTGCCCCGCAGTTTCTGGAAACTAGTACCTCCAAGGTACTAGTTTTTTGCTGCGCTTTTTCGGCAGGAAGCCTCAGTTGTGCCACGGAAGCGCTACGCTTCCCAGATGTGCTGGTGAGATCGCGACCGGAAACTCCGCTTGTCTTCCGTATCTCTTGCGTGGCTAATGTTGCGTGTGACCGCAGCCATACTGACCTTTTTTTCACCTAAAATCCCCTCTTATGATGTTTTCCAATATAGGGCGTTTTAGGAATTTTGGAATTCACTTGACAAGAGCTTTTAACAATCTAATAAGAAAGCTCTTCATTAAATCAAAGCTAGAACAACCACCCTTACAAAAGAAGGCAGAAAAGGTGGTAGAGCCCCCCCCCAATTGAGCTAAAAATCCCTTTAGTCCAGAAAACAGATTATAATTAAAATTCAAACCATTCTCTCCTACAGCAGATTAATAAAATAACCCCTTCAAGAGACATTGAGATAGATATATGGAAGGCAGTGGGGAAAACAGTTCAGGAACAAAGCCTGCTAACTACCTTCAGCCATCTTCTGGCAGAGGAGCAGCAACATATCGAACAAAAACTAGGAAAATTGCAGGGATTCAGCAAGGTAACGAAAATTCTAAAAACTACAACAATTTGTTTACAGCCCAAGTAATTAGATGAAAGGAAAATAACAGCTCTGGTATTGAGAAGGCTGGTGATCCAAACCTGCAGGGAAACCTGCAGGGAAAACCCAGAATGGTCTCAAATGTCAGCGATTCCCCTTGATCATGATATTGTCTCCTCGGTGGCTAGTAATAATGTATGGCTCAAAAATTAACCCAAATTCATACTAAAGATGAGGTCATGGTATATTGCAGGATGGGCTAATAAGCACAGTTCCTTTGAGGTTATGTGTCAGAGTTGAAACCCTGTTCAGCTTTGGCTATGGCAGTGAAAATCCGGAATGTTTTCCCATCCCTAAGTGTAATGCAACTAAATCAAAATTGGATGGCAGCAGAAAACTATATTGAAAATATATGCAATGAATTCCCTAACACCAATTTAATTATCGTTGGTGACTTTAATGCAAGATTGGGTAATATTACTCAAGCAGATCTGATAGTGGTAGAAGGGGGAAATGGAATTAATCAGATAAACAATATGGTTTTTGGAAAGATTTACAAAAGATAAGAAAACAAATTCGGCAGGGAAGAAGTTGCTAAAATCAGGGTCGAGAGACAGAACAGAGTTTGAGTCCGGCGGCACCTTTAAGACAACAAAGTTTTAGTCAAGGTATGAGCTTTCGTGTGCAAGGCACACTTCCTCAGATACAGTGAAATGGAATGAGAAATAGATTCATGATCATAAATGGCCAGACTGGCATTAATAATTTTCAAGACTTTACATGTATTAATCCAAGGGGGGCAGCATTATTGATTGTATATTAACTAACAGTTGGTAGAAGGGGGAAATGGAATTAATCAGATAAACAATATGGTTTTTGGAAAGATTTACAAAAGATAAGAAAACAAATTCGGCAGGGAAGAAGTTGCTAAAATCAGGGTCGAGAGACAGAACAGAGTTTGAGTCCGGCGGCACCTTTAAGGCAACAAAGTTTTAGTCAAGGTATGAGCTTTTGTGTGCAAGGCACACTTCCTCAGATACAATGAAATGGAACGAGAAATAGATTCATGATCATAAATGGCGAGACTGGCATTAATAATTTTCGAGAATTTACATGTATTAATCCAAGGGGGGAAGCATTATTGATTGTATATTAACTAACAGTAATGCATTACAACTACTGTCAGCCTTCTCTGTGGGTGATCTTATGGGGGGGTGATCATCTTCCCTTATTGTTGGAAATTCAATCTTTAGATCCCTAACTCATCCCATGATCCTTTGAAATAGGGAGATGTTAAAGTAAAAGTGAAACCTTGGACAGACCATGTTTTCAGATCTGTGCCTAAATATGGCTAAACAAATAAGGAATGAATCTTCAGTGGCGCAAAATCTGACAACACTAGAGTGTCTTTTTGAACAAGACCCCACCGTGCAACAGTCACATTTCTAGGACTGAGGGCAACAGAGTATTAATGGTCCACATAAGTAGCCTCGCACGAACGCACGCACACACTTTTGTGCTGTGGAATGAACCCACAGAAAAGTTACTCCCATACTGTAGCTGTCGCACAAAGGAAAGTTGAAACCCCTCACATTCTTGCATTGATGTAAAGCTGAAAAAGGGCTATTTAGAGGTAATTTGGTTTCTGTTAAGACCTACACTTTGCTCTGCTTTGAAATATGAACAAACTACGTCTAATTTTTCATTCTCCAAAAGGCTTATGATGTAAAAAGGCACTTTTTTCCATGTTACTGAAATCTGTGGAAATGTGTGCCCTGAATATCATGTGCAGATTTAAAATATTCTTCTAAATGTTATGTAAACGCAAACTATAAAAACTATTCTCCAGGCTATAACAGCAAGAAAATCCATTTTGTTGCAACCTTAACAGGTGTGCGTACAACCTTGGCAATGTCAGGCTCTGAAGCAATGAAGTTGAAGAATCTACTCATAGCACTTGGTCCATCCAGCATTCCATCATCCACATTTATATCCAGAATTTGAGCCCCCATCTCAACCTGGGCCTTAGCAACACTCAGAGCTTCCTAAAAAACAAAAAAACAAATAATGTTTAAAGAGTGAGCTTGTTGAGATGCCTTTATGGATACTGTTATTTACTGATACTGTTACTCCTCTATACTATTATCTATCTTAATGTAACCCAGAATATCAGAGACACCCAGCATTATTTTCGCTTTCCGGCAAGGCAAGGGAAATGCCAAGCATTTAAGTTCATCCTGTTACCTAAACTTAGGGCACACATCCCTCTTCTTTTCTGATGTTAGGATTTATACACATCAGAAGTGGCTTATTTGTCTGTAGAATGTGCTATCATGAAATAGTCCCTTTCTCCCCAAGCAGCAAGCGACTTCCTTTTCCTCCTCTGGGGTCCTACTCATGCATTACCTCAGCAGTATCTAAGCGACTCTTCTCACCTTGTCCTATGCTGGCCCAGTGAAACATACATGCAGGAACCATATAGGTGAAAGCAATGGTATACATCTTTCCTACACCAACAATGCCCTCTTCCCACTCCACCCCCCACAGACTGGATGTAATTTGTGTAGAAAGGATAACATTGCCCTCACAGCACAGCTCCTTTATCTCTGTGGTAGATAATTCATGTCACACATTCCCCTCGACTTCCACATGTTTCTCTTACATCATCTCAAGACCAAGGCAGCTAAACCCATGTGTGACTCCATTCCTCTCTTCTAGCGATGTTGGCATACTGAACCCCTCACTAAGGAAAACTCTGAACCATGACTACTTTTAAGTCTGGTACCAATAAAATATGCAAAGCTGTTTATATACCACAGCTATCATCTCTGCAAGAGAAGAAGTGTATTCAACATCTTGTTTCATCTGCTGTACCAAAAAGCTAGATTTAAAACTCTGGAAGACCACAGGCAAAGCTTCCTGTTTGCAACTTGTTTCCTAGGAATGGCACATGCAAACATCACGATTTTTAAATAGAAGGATTATGAAATGTAGAATATAGCAACTTAAAGCCCAGCTAGAAGCTTTTATAAGTTGAAGGCTTACTTCATAATTGCCTGCCATGATGAGTTTGGCAAACCTTCTTGATCCTGCAACATTGCAGCGTTCACCAATATTAACAAAGTTGGTATATGGTCCAATTCTGAATGGTTCCAGACCTTGAAATGATGGTTTGATGATCATCACCAGACAAGGAAACATAATGAACACGGCCTTAAAAATTCTGAACACATAACTATGCAGCTTGCCCCAATGTCAGACAATGAGCCCTAGGAGATGTTGCTCATCTACAGGCATATAAAATGATACAACAAGCCTTTAGATTTATGACCAGACATCTGTATAACTAATAGCATATGCCTATACTCCAATCATTCCACATTATTGAAAGAGGATTGCTCTTAGGAGACTAGGGACAGAACCTCTTCAGCAGTGGCATTGCATCTAAAAAAACTCACTGTGTCAGTCACTCCCACCTGTTGCCTTCACTGCCTTTTTAAAAATCCTTTAAAATGCTGCTCATTTTTGGTTTGCTTTGACTGTTAGTCTCTGCTTATATTTGATTTGATTTTTAATTGTATAATTTGGCTGCTTTTGAATTACGTGAACCATTTCAAACTGCATTTTCTCAAAAAGCAGAATATAAAGGGGAATTTCAGACAGCCGATATGTTCCATTTCAGGAACTGTTCACTAATGATTTCTGTACTGACATTTCAGACAGAACCGCTTTAGTAACTGTTCCCTAACAGAATATATTGACCCTTTCAGACACAAACGCTCCTGTCCCGTTAGGGAAGTGTTCCTGAGCCGTTGTACCTGCAAACTGCTTCCAAGAGGTCTTCAATTTTCTATACCATTCCTGAAGAGCTATGGGGTGTTGTGTAAAATGCCCCCGTAGTGCTTCCTCCGATGATGAGGTTTTCCTGGCCTTTTTCACCCACACGGGCGATCTCCGTCTTTTTTTTTGTTCTTTTAAGAGCACTATAGCGCTATAACACAACACCAAAACAGCACAATAGTGACCCCATTGGAATGCCCAGACCACTGAGATACATAAGATCACTACATCTGGGGAGAACAGGCATTTCAATGGAGTACAATGTCATGGAGTCCTCCTTCCACAGCATTTGCTATATGACTGGGAACTTATATCTGTAGGCAGGAGATAAGCTGTAACTCTGCAATGCTCCCTCTAAGCTGTGGAGTCCTGTGAGCAAAAATTCCACTTTGTAAGCTACTGGCATTAGAATTGTGAGCAAGTTATTTGGCTACTGCATAAATTAGTTTGCTCTGGAGCCATTCTTCCTGAGCTAAGACAAGAACGTGTGAGCCGGAGGCTAAAAAACTGAACCAGCTCACACTAACTCAGCTTAGAGTAGTACAGGGGATCCCCAGGTCCCCCCTGGAGGCCTGGCATCCCGAAATGCTGGCCATCAAAAGAAGGATGCTGTTTGCAAGCCGGGAAGGAGCTAGTGTTAAAAAAAAATGCTCTCAAACTGTACATTCCTGAGCCTCCACTTCCTATTTTTAAATCCCCCAATCTCATGTGTCTCAATGGAGTCCAGGAATTCCAATGGGGTCGCTATCATGCTGTTTTGGTGTTGTGTTATAGCGCTATAGCGCTCGTAAAAGAACATTTTTAAAAAGACGAAGATCGCCCGCGTGGGCGAAAAAGGGCGGGAAAACAATGCGGTGCAGTCTGAAATGCCAAACCGCTTAAGAAATGGTAGAGGAAAGGCTGTGTGAAATTGGCCGCCCCTGTAACGGTTTACTCCAAGACGGTACAATAACGGCTTAAAAAGGGTAATCTGAAATTCCCCGACTATTCAATATTTACATAAACCTAAACAGTGGAAACTTCAGTTACAAAAGTACCAGAAGACATTTTGTGAAAGCAAAGTAAGAGGTCAACACCTTATGTATTCAGAATATTGTGGCATTATTTCATAACTGTAATACAAGAGCAAGAATGACTGGAAAACCCTGGTAGGTGTGTACGGAGCAATCACATGGGCACACAATGCAAGGGTTGCCAGTCACTAGGTGGTGGCTGAAGATCTGGGATTACAAGTACTTTCAGGTGACAAAGATCAGTTCAAATGGAGAAAATGGCTGCTTTGGAAGATGGGCTCTATGGCATTATACCCCACTGAAATCTCTCCCCTCCCCAACCCCACTCTCCCTGGGCTCTGCCCCCAACATCTCAAGGTATTTCCCAAACCAGAGCTGGCAACCCTACACACTGTCCAAACTAATTAAAAGATCAATCCTAAGCAGGTCTACTCTGAATTCTACTATGGTCTATTCAATAGGACTTACTCCCAGGAAAGTGTCCTTAGGATTGCTCTGTAAGTGCCCATCATGCAGTAGGGGAGGTAATTATTGCATACAGGACTCTTTTTGCAGCAGGAACTCCTTTGCATATTAGGTGACACACCCCTAATGTAGCCAATCCTCCAGGAGCTGACAATAGCCCCTGTAAGAAGAGAAGAGGTTGGATTTATACCCCGCCCTTCACTACCCAAAGGAGTCTCAGAGCAGCTTACAAACTCCTTTCCCTTCCCCTCTCCACAACAGACACCCTGTGAGGTAGGTGGGGCTGAGAGAGCTCTGACACAAACTGCTCTTTTTCAAGGACAGCTCTTATCAGAACTATGGCTTGCCGAAGGTCATCCAGCAGGTGCAAGTGGAGGAGGGGGCAATCAAACCTGGTTCTCCCAGATTAGAGTCCGTGCACTTAACCACTACACCAAACTGGCTCTGTAAGCTCTTGGAGGACTGGCTACATTACGAGTGTGTCGCCTAATATGCAAAGGAGTTCCTGATACAAAAAGAGCCCTGAATTTGCATATATATGGGACTAGAATTGCATTGGGACTAGCAGATGGGAAAGGAGACATCCAGGGGGAGGTACTCATGCACTGACTTTCTCACCCACCTCAACAAACACCAAGTGGAAGTTGCCATAATAATAATGTTCCCTCTCCACAGTAAGTCAGGCAACACTCACACAGAGACAAATCTAGTTCCCCACCAATGCAGCTTCTGCAACAGTAGCAATGCCAAGTGGAGGAGCAGTATTCTTCTGCAATATCACCCAAACTGCCCCAACGGTCTCTCTCCATTAAGAATTTCTGACAGAACCATCATAAGACACCTTCAAGAACATTTAGCTAAGGATCCTATAAGCCTTCTTAACAGATAGGCCTTAGCTTTAAAACAAATGCATACAAACGCCCAACAGACCGTAGGTGTCTCAAGAGGAAGCAGAAAAGGATTCCAAAATTTTAACTTTTAAAAGAATGCAGATTAGAAAGTTGGAAATGACAGTCTCTCTCACCTGACAGCAAC
>NW_015160879.1:238575-246148 GCF_001447785.1 Gekko japonicus
TTCCTGCATTACACAAAATCAAAACAGTGGCAAAGCTTCACAATTCAGCTCAATGGCAACATGCTGGAGCCTGGTTCACGCCCATTTGTTTATTGCCCTCTTCTGCCAGCTTTCCTCCAAGGAGCTCAGAAAGGTGTTCTAGCCACAGACATTGCTCAGACCTTTGTGAAAATAGTCCTTAACAGATTCACTTTTGAGTATAATTCAAAACAAAACTTTTTTTCCTGTTTGATCAGTAATCTTTGCATTCAGTGAAGTGTAATGAATTCATATGACAAGAATGTACTTCCTGCAATAGTTGATCTGTTGCGGTAATGTTAGGCAGGCAATTCCATTTATATGTTAAAATGGTTTTATGAATTGGCCTTTAATCTGGCAGAGAGAAAACTAGAGACAGTAAAAAGCTATGTATTCTATTACAACCACTTATTCCATTCAGCCATATTTCTACCTTGTTTTTAATTTTATTGATATTCCATGAACATACAGGCACACACTTCAAAACAAATCTGTACAGTTACTTCATATCTGATCACGACATCAGACAGTGTAACCTGAAAATGTCTATATTCCTTCACCAGCAACAAAAAATTCAAGCTCCCTGCACTTGTTGTTCTCTGGGAGAAATGTGACAAATCCTTTGGGCTCCCTTGTGGAGGGGGAACAGGATAAAACATTTTATTAAATAAAATGAAATCAATACATATAACGTTAAGTGTATGTAATAAACCACCATGAGAGCACAGCCATTTTTTCTTAACTGCATAATTCCCAGGGCATTTTCTCCTTTTACTCTCAGAAGGCTGCAGTGCTTATGGACATGGTCCCATTCCCCAAGAAAGCCCTAAAAAGATCTCTCTTTTCTTGCAAGAGGAAGATGGTGATGTTCTTGCCAACAGAGAAGGAATAAAGAAAGGTTTGCAATTAACTTTACATGGAGAATGCTGAAAAACATTTCACCCCAAGAAGATGGTTGAACAAAAAATGAGTTTAATTAACAATTAGTAGAGTTCTTTGCACATTCATTAACATCTTCTACAGCTGGAAACAATGCTTAGGTGCACCAAACTGAATATTTTTAAAGAAGTGTTTCAGCTTGAAGTACCTTCCTCATCTTCCTAGAGAGGAATGCTAACCATAGAATATTCTTGGTGGCCACACCCCATCCTAAATTTATCCCTACAATCCAGATCTTGGATTCCCTTGATTTTGGCCCACTCCTGAAATGCAGTGTAAAGTAGCCTCCATCTTAACTGTTCCATAGGACAAATGCCTTATATGATGATAATCTTGTTGACAGAACTGAAATCAGACTGTTGGATCAAGGCAAATACATGTCATCTCCAGTTCTTCCTTTTTATTCATTCTTGGCCCCTCCCTTTCCTCTTCACAGACCACCACCACATCAAATCACTCTGTAAGCTGCTTAATGAAGACACAGCAAATCACTCTGTAAGCTGCTTAATGAAGAATCTCAGTCGTACTTACTGGTTGCTACTACCAGCACACTTGGTTCAGGAACCCAAAGGACAAATAGCCTGGTGTGACTACAAAGGAGGCTCAGGGACAGTAGATGTGGAGCCTGGACAAATTAAGGGGCAGATCTAGTGTAAACCAACAACAGATCCAACCAAGCCCCTCCTAAACTTTACCCACACTCCAACAACAGAATCCCATGTCCCCACTGATTGGCAAGCAAGGGGTAGCATTTAATACATGCTTGGTTGCAAGCGGTCAATAAGTCTAAATGTAATTATTGGGACAGCTGGGTAATTTGCTGAAGGTACATAGGGGATATGAGGAGAATAGCACCAGTTTCTGAAGTGATTTCTACTTCCTCCTTCACCATTTGGGCTCACACAGTTACTTTGTTTTAACTGAAAGGCTTATTTTGGTGGTGTTATTTTTTTTAAAGGCTTATTTTGGTTGACGTAAGGTGGTGTAAACGTGTATCTCTTTTCACATCTAAACTGGATTACAGTTCCTTTAAGAGTCACGCTGTCACAACCACCCACAGGTTTACAGAACTGACATGCTGTTTCTCCTGGTGAGAGGTGGATTGATGTCATTTGGGAAAGGCTCACTAAACCCTAAGATATCTGGTCCCTTCACTACCGCCTTTACCACATTGACAGTAATACTGGAAGTGTGAACTTCACCTATTCAGTTCCCAATCTAATGAACTCTTGGACTCAGACTCAGCAGATAAGGTGAGCTGATTTCCAGATTCTGCCTTGATCCTTTCACAAATTCCCAACCTACTATCTCCTTGCCTAGCACAGAATACCTCTCTAGCCTGGCAAAGCCCTGTTTGAAGAGTTGACCACCTCTCTCCTCTTCAGCTCCTTTCTTCTTCTCTGCTCTCAACAGAGGATCCACAGCCTCTCACTGGCTGGAATCTCTAGGAATCTGCATATACACCGAGGGATCAGGGACCTCTGGGGATGCCTGAAGGGCAGAACTGGAAGCGCCCCTCCAAAGCACCTCCACAGTGACCATTCAAAGAGGGACACAGTAGGAACTGCTGCTAGAATGTTTGACCAGGAAATACCCCCAAGGCTGAATTTCACATTACCCATGACAACAGTAATGTGCTAATTATGTAAGAGGATAGAACATTGAGCTTTCTTCCACCTATCTATCCATCAAGTAAGTTTTTGTTCCACCATTCCTTCAGTGAGCTGAAAGGAGTTTTCACAGTTCTCTGTCCCCCACTTCTTCATCACAACTACCTTGTAAGGTAGGTTAGGTTGAGTCTAAGATGACTCAGTGAACAGAGCAGGAATATGAATCTTGATCTCCCAGGTTCACACTATAACTACCATACTGCAGTGTTGTTTTCCCCCCACCAAACCTCGTATGTCACTAGAAGAGGACGGGACTTTAGATTGTTCTGTTGCTAATGCAGAGATGAAGTTACCGGATGTGTGCTGGAGTGGTCCCACAGCAGCCACCAACTATGTTCACCAAACCATCTAAGGCAAATTCCTGTAAAAGAAGAAGAAACACTTTTTCAGATATAATCAAAGGGGAGGAAATGAATTGGCCAGCAGTAATATGTGAACAAAAAATAGTTCAAAGGAGATCACCAAGTAACTCTATTCTGCACTAGCTGGACCTCATGTGGAGTACCATGTCCAGTTCTGGACACTGCATTTCAAGGACAGTCACAAACTAGAATATATTCAGACCACAATTGTAAGGGGGTCTTGAAACCAAGCCCCATGAGTAAAGTTTGACTGAACTAGGCATATTTACTTGGGGGAGATATTACTGCTAGCTGATGTATCTGATTTCTTCTCACTTGTTCCAGAGAGCAGGACTAGAATAGGTGGAAATTAGAAGAAAGTACGTTTTGGGCAAATCGTAAAAGAAATTTTCAAACAGTAAGGCCTGTTCAACAGTGAAATAGATTGGCCTGCATTCAGTAGGGGGTAGGAGTAGATAACCTCCAATTTTCTTTCTAATATTTCATTACTGTAGTACACCATACTGTTTTATGTTACTACTAGCAGTAAAGCCCGTTGTGGAAATAAATACAACGAGATCTAGAAAGATGCTCTGGGGGAGTGCTCTGGCTTTGGGCAAACAGTGTCATTTTGCTGTGGTGACCTCAGCAGGGTATAACGGCAGAGTCCACTGTTTTCTCCAGAGGAACTGATCTCTGCTCCCTGAAGAGCAGTTGTAATTTTGAGTGATCTGTAGCCCTCACCTGGAAATTGGCAACAATTGTTACCCAGGACGAAATGGCTGGTTTGGAGGGTGGAGTCTATGGCATTCTACCTGTCTGATGTCCCACCCCTTCGCAAACCCCACCCTCTCCAGGCTCCACCCCTCAAATCCCCAGGAATTTGCCAGCCTGGAGTTGGCAACCCCATCTCCTTCCCAGCTAACCATCAACCTACCATTATCTGCCCCTTTGACTTCAGCTGACTTCCGCCCTCCCTTCTGCAGAGCAATTGTAATTTTGAGTGGTCTCCAGCCCTCACCTGGAGATTGGCAACAATGGTTCCCCATGAGGGACTGAGTGGTTTGGAGGGTGGAGTCTATGGCATTGTACCTGTCTGAGGTCCCACCCCTCCTCAAACCTCACCCTCTTCAGGCTCCATCCCTCAAATCTCCAGGAATTTCCCATCGGGAGTTGGCAACCCTATCAGGATTGGCCCCAATATGTTTTCTCCCAAAGGCCAAAGTAGGTGACTGGACCAAACTAAGTTGCCTACCATCAGGCACTGAGGGGAAAGTAGGGTTGCCAACTCTAAGGAGGGAAATACCTGGAGGTTTGGGGACACAGTAGGAACTGCTGCTAGAATGTTTGACCAGGAAATACCCCCAAGGCTGAATTTCACATTACCCATGACAACAGTAATGTGCTAATTATGTAAGAGGATAGAACATTGAGCTTTCTTCCACCTATCTATCCATCAAGTAAGTTTTTGTTCCACCATTCCTTCAGTGAGCTGAAAGGAGTTTTCACAGTTCTCTGTTCTCCACTTCTTCATCACAACTACCCTGTGAGGTAGGTTAGGTTGAGTCTAAGATGACTCAGTGGGAATATGAATCTTTGTCTCCCAGGTTCACACTATAACTACCATACTGCAGTGTTGTTTTCCCCCCACCAAACCTCGTATGTCACTAGAAGAGGACGGGACTTTAGATTGTTCTGTTGCTAATGCAGAGATGAAGT
Source organism: Gekko japonicus (assembly GCF_001447785.1). Classification (NCBI taxonomy): domain Eukaryota; kingdom Metazoa; phylum Chordata; class Lepidosauria; order Squamata; family Gekkonidae; genus Gekko; species Gekko japonicus. The sequence continues at coordinate 243,263 of NW_015160879.1, forward strand.
TACCGGATGTGTGCTGGAGTGGTCCCACAGCAGCCACCAACTATGTTCACCAAACCATCTAAGGCAAATTCCTGTAGAAGAAGAAGAAGAAGAAACTTTTTCAGATATAATCAAAGGGGGGGAAATGAATTGGCCAGCAGTAATATGTTCAAAGCAGATCACCAAGTAACTCTATTCTGCACTACCTGGACCTCATGTGGAGAACCATGTCCAGTTCTGGACACTGCATTTCAAGGACATACTCAGACCACAGGAAATGTGGTCAGACCAAGGAAATACTCAGACCACAATGGTAAGGGGGTCTTGAAGCCAAGCCCCATGAGTAAAGTTTGACTGAGCTAGGCATATTTACTTGAAGAAAATGTAGCTGATGTATCTGATTTCTTCTCACTTGTTCCAGAGAGCAGGACTAGAACAGGTGGAAATTAGAAGTACATTTTGGGTAAATAGTAAAAGAAATTTTCAAACAGTTAAGGCCTGTTCAACAGTGAAACAGATTGGCCTGCATTCAGTAGTGGGTAGGAGTAGATAACCTCCAATGTTCTTTCTAATATTTCATGACTGTAGTATACCATACTGTTTTATGTTACTATGGAATACTTGGGTGTTTAAAAGCAGATAAACAAATTCAGCTACATTTTGGCAACTTTATTGTTAACATATTACCTAATACACAATTCATTTGCAATCAGAATCAAGAGTCCTGGGATTCTGTAGCGACTAGATTATGTAATAGGGAAGCTCAGTTCCTAAACTGGATGAGAAAATATTGTCTCACTGATTTACATACAAAAATTGTTTATGCTTACTTTCACAGTAGGAAAACAAATTAATATTGAGGAAACTCTATTATACCTTTAGGTGCTTGGCAGTCACTTCAGGAGTTTCATCATAACCACCAAAGGTGTTAGGAAGACCTAATGAAATATAGTTATAAATAATATATTAGAAATATTACATTAGTGTGTTTGAACGACAGCTGTCACCTTAATAAAGAATCCCTGTCAATCATCATAAAGACTTTACTGTTAAATCTGCATAAATTTGCATATAAGCAACACAACTGTTCTAAGTAGCAGCCTACTTTGTTGGTAGCTGATGGGTACATGAGTTGCAGCATACTTCATTTTGCCACCTGTAATTTTTACAAGGTCTTTTACAAGTATTTTATGCCTGATTAATTGATCATGTCATTTCAGTCAACTAAAAGTGTCCTAATTAATCTAACCAAGTAATAGGTAAAGCCCTTGTTTACATGTCATATGAAAAAAGATGAACACACTTTGTTCTTGTTTGTGATTTCAACTGATCAGCACAAGTTATAATTTACTCAGTAAAATATGTTTTGAAATCTATCCTAAATTGAAGCATACTTACACACAAATGTAAGCTCTATTAAGGGATTTTTTTTCCTATTAGAAACGAGAAGGACTCAAAGGTCTGCAGTCAGTTTCTAAAGCAATGATTTGCTACAAAACTAAGCAGCACTGGAGGTTATTTCATCTGAATTAATGAGTATGTGCTACATTGCTAATAAATAAAAAACTCATTAGTCTTTCTTAATTAGATTTTCTCAAGCAATAGTCTCACTTACAGCGCAATCCTATGCAGAGTGGCTCCAGTCTAAGCATACTAAAATCAATTAGCTTGGACTAGAGTAACTTCACATAGGACTGCACTGTTAGTCTTAAAATATTTGCTTTCCACTATTACTTATGATTCCAGAGGGGTTTTTCCTTACACTATGAAATGTTCTCCCTCACTAAAATATGAACAAAAGCATTTGCAAGACAAGACCATTGGTGCAATGTATAAATGGCAAACACCAATCACTGATTCATTCTCATACTCAACATCATCTTCACAGAAAATATTTGCTTAGCACAGATTTGGAGCAATTAATATTACACCAATTACACATCTGAATTAGTCATGCAACCCCCATCCAACTACACTAACTTCACTGTAAAGCTATACCAGGCAACACTAGGCCAAAAATATTCTTATCATGTCAACTCATCCCTTAAAGCTGCTCTCAAAAAAGATTACTAGTATTCATTTGATAAAAAAGCACCTTGCTTAGATGGGTGATGTTATCAAAATATCTAATTCTCGAGACGGGGTCTACAACACAACGATGGCGGACACCTTTCCCAGCTCTCTGGGGAGGCGTACCGCACAGTAGCGAGGGGGAGAGGTGCCGCTGGTTCGGCACCCCCACGGGAGTTCAGAGAGAACTCCCAAGCCATAGGGCTTTTGAGGGTGAGCCTCTTTTCCTGCTAACGGCAGGGAGATGGAGGCTCCTCTCCGCCCTGACGGTCCCTCTCGCTGACTGCATCCTCTTAGCGAGGCCACAAGCTGTGTCGACCCAATCAAGCGCAGGAAATCTAGCGGAGGAGCGATTAAGAGCGTGGTCAAGATAAAGACCAACAATGAACTGTGAGTTAAGGAGTGAACTGTGAGTGAAAATGAGCGATTTGTCTTCAGAAGAGAAAATCCCCTCCCCCTCAAAGGAAAAACTTTCTGAGCGATAACGTGCTAAGAGAGGGACGCCTCTCAATGCATTTACATAAACAAGGAGGGGAAGGAAGAGAGAAACTATTGTAAACGGATACTTGAAGCGAAATCCCCCCCCCCTGAAACCCCTTAAGCGATTGGAGGGGGGTGCTTCTTTGATGCGTTTACATAAGGAGAAGAGAGAGAGACAGTTGTAAACGGATACTTCTGAAAGACTTTATATGCAAGCGTGTAAGCCTGTTGTGGGAGATTTCCATGAGCTTTTAACAGCGTATGCGATTTGCAGAGCCAGGAAGAAAGAGACTTTATTGAAAATAAAACGTTGAAATGGCAGATACTCTAAAAAAGATGGTGAAAACTCCGAGGAGA
>NW_015160879.1:246315-266115 GCF_001447785.1 Gekko japonicus
GAAGATTGGGCTGCAGTGAACGTCTAAGAAGCTATCAAGAATTTAGCGAGTTTTAGTATAGATGTAAAGGCGGAAGAACTTTGCAAATTGCCTTTATGAAGCGAGCTGGAGGTGATGCTCGGGAAATCTTCTCATAACAAGTAACAATCTAACATATAAGCTTAGAAAGACAGGACCTCACAAAGTATATTGTTTATTAACAGCCTTTTTTTTATTAACAGCATTTTAACAGGGAATGATCTCATTACCTTGGGTTTTTAGCTTAGTGTGGGTTATCTTTTCTTTCTCCCTAAGTGTAGTCCCCCCATCCCTATTTTTTCTTGGTAGTTTATGTAGTACTATAAAAAAAATAAAAAATCCCCTCTGGGGGCTTAAAAAAAATCTAATTCTCAACATGGCCCCACCTGTGGATACTTAAATCAAGAGATGGGAGCCACAAACGGATCTTTCTACAAACATGAGAAAAGCCCCAGGTTTGCAGAAAAATCTGATTTAAAAAATGGAGGGTTAAAATAACAGAAGCAGTGCTGGTAGCTTTAAGAAATGAATGTCCTCAGTGGCCATTAGGCAACCACTGTAGTACTGCCAGCCTTGCTTTCTGTCAGTAAAAAGCAGGGGGAGGGGGCAAGGCCCTTTCCAGAACTATTTTGGTGTTTGAGGGAGGACTCGACTGGTCCAGGCTTAGCAGCAATTATTGTACAACTCACAGCCATCTGAACTGCATGAGTTACCCAAGTCCACCTGCTTACTACTGTTCAATAAGAGCCACCCCACAAAAGCAGTCTGGTGCCACAGAGTTTCTACCTAGGATGTGGGAGACCCAGGCTCAAATCCCCATTTGGCTATGGAAGGTCACTGGATGACCTTGGGCCAGTTACACATTCTCAGCCTAACAGAGATGCTATGAGGATAAAATGGAGGATAGGGGAATGCTGTAAGCGGCTTTGGGTCCCCATTGTGCTTTAGGTCATCTTGCATGGTGCAGGGGATTGAACTGAATAGTATTTAGCCCCCTTCCAACTTTTCAATTCTATGAAGAAAATGGAAGAACCAGGGACAGCCAGATGTTGCCTCATGTTGCGGTGACAAGAGGGGGACAGTTGGGGAGCGAGAAGCTCCTGCTCCTCCCTAGCCACCCTCTGAAGCAGCAGCAAAAAGAGATTAGGGTCACCTGCCCAGCCATCCCCTTCTCCAATGTTCCGGCCACCCAAGCTGTGGCAGCAGAAGCAGCAGCCTTGGCAACGGGTCATCAGCAGAGGGGAAAAGTTGGGGAGAGCGTGGCAGTGGCTCCTGGTCCTTCTCACCCACTCCTCCAAGGCAGCAGTGGAGGTAGGTGGGTCACCAGAGGGTTTGGGATGTTGGGGAGGGTTGACAGCAGAAGCTCCTAGTTCTTCTCCCCCAACCACCCACAGTGTTGTTTCTCTGGCAGTTGTTGAGGTGGGGGGAATCTGGCTGCTCGGCTGTTACCCTCTCTGCGGTTTGGCTGCCCCAGCCACATGTCCCCCATTGCTGCTCTACTTTCCCACCCAGCCATTTGACTCAAGTTGTGGCAGTGGCAGGGGGAATGATGGGTGGTGCAGCCAGGCTTCCCAAGGACTTACCGCGATTTGGCGGGGGACATAGACGTCTTCGCAGGATCATTCCTGCGGGGACAACAGACGCGGCACACCATGCCGTCGCCAGGAAGTGACGCCGGGTGACGCTCTGGCAATGGGGCTGGAAACTCGATGGTACTTCCTTGGAAGGTCAGCCCTATTGCCAGAGTGTCACCCAGCGTCACTTCCTGGCGACGGCATGGTGCGTTACAGGGAGGAATGGTCCGGCCGGGGAGCATGTTTTCCCCACTGGATTGCAGTAAGTACTTGGGAACCCTAGGTGCAGCTGAGGCTCCCACTCCTCCTCACTCACCTCCAAGGCATTCGTGGAGGGTCCTCCGTTAGGAGAAAAATATCTCTTCTCAACATGCCCCTGATCTATGGGTTTAAGGATTGGCAGATGGGGCCATGTTGTCTGTTACATATATTGATGTTCTTTTAAGAATGCTCCATAGTATGTGGTTTGCAACACGTATTATTTCCACCAATATTTAAAGGCTCATGTATATCTGTGCATACCTGCATTGGGATAGCAAATGACGTAGGCAGTTGTGCATTTCCCAATAGCTTCAATGAAAGGCCTCATCTCCACTGCCCCCAAAGCACAATTTAATCCAATGCTAGAAAGACAAGAAAACATCATCCTTGCTGCAATTACAACAGATGCCAAAAAAAGAACTTACTGAACAATACACATGTTGTTGCACCTGCAATGAGGAACTGGTAATCTGGGTGGCGGGGGCGGGGTGCTTTACAGATACCAGTTGCAAAGAATAGGTGGCAAGGGTTTACAAGTTCGCCAGAGGGTTTTTTGCGGAGGTGGGGGGAATGGTTTAAGTGAGAAGTCACATGTGCAGCTCCACCCACAGCCACCAGGGACCTGCTGTGGGTGCCATGACCTTCCAAGGAAGTACAACCATGATCCCCCACACCCCAGACCCCTTAGTTTAGGAGGCCAATCAATAAAATTGAAGAAAGGAGAACAATGTTGTAAGCTTTGTCTCCAATGGGAGAAAAGCAGGGTGTAAATAGTAACAAATCCCCAACTGCCCTCATTCCAATTCCCAACCTGGTAGCAGTGAACTCAAGTAACCACCATCCTTCCAGTGCAGCCCAGCAGGCTACCAGCTCCACTCACCTTTGGCAGCCAGCAGCAGCCAAGCAAGGTAAGCCCATCAAACCTCAACCAAGGCCTCTGGCAGTGAGAGTCAGAAAAGGAGGTCCAGTTTTGAGGCAAAAAGGATCCATTTGCAATATCCCTGCTCTTAAAATGGGCAGCGTAGCATACAGTATAACTGAGCTATTCATATGCCCGTGGCAAGGAACATCCAAAACATTCAAATAATAGGAGGTTAAATTGATGCTAGGTTGTAATGCCAAGGAAAGACACAAAGATTTTGGATAGAGAAAAGCTATGAAGAAATATGATTCTAAAAAGGGTTCATTGTTACCAATCCAATCTTCACATTGTTGCCCCTCTCCTGAATGCAGTACGTTTTAAGGCTTCGATATTCAAACCAATTGCCCTCCATGCACAGCCAGATGCGGCAAGCAGTCAGCTCCCATTTGTTTTGAACTGATAAGCTGTTTAGTCAATTTGCAAGAGATCCATTATGCATCAATCACCACACTAAATAAGTAAGGCTACTTGACATGTCAGGTTAACAAATTACACAGCACCTAAAAGTAATATATGGAGAACAAACATAAAATAACAGTCACCCAGAAGAAAAAACTACAAAAACAGAAGAATACTTCAGGGAACATAAGAACATAAGAGACGCCAATGTTGGATCAGGCCAAAGGCCCATCCAGTCCAACACTCTGTATCACACAGTGGCCAGAAATACCAGTGCCATCAGGAGGTCCACCAGTGGGGCCAGGACATTAGAAACCCTCCCACTGTTGACCCCCCCCCAAGCACCAAGAAGACAGAGCATCACTTGCCCCAGAGCCCCTAGCTATACCTTGTGGCTAATAGCCACTGATGGACCTCTGCTCCATATGCTTATCTAATTCCCTTTTGAAGCCATCCATGCTTGTAGCACCCACCACTTCCTGTGGCAGTGAATTCCAAGTGTTAATCACTCTTTGGGTGAAGAAGGACGTCCTATTTTGAAGCCGTCCATGCTTGTAGCCGCCACCACTTCCTGTGGCGCCACCACTTCCTGTGGCAGTGAATTCCATGTGTTAATCACTCTTTGGGTGAAGAAATACTTCTTTTTATCCGTTCTAACCCGACCGCTCAGCAATTTCATGGAGTGCCCACGAGTTCTTGTATTGTGAGAAAGGGAGAAAAGTACCTCTTTCTCTACCTGCTCTTTCCCATGCATAATCTTATAAACCTCAATCATGTCACCCCTCAGTTGTCATTTCTCCAAGCTAAAGAGCCCTAAGCAGTTTAACCTTTCCTCATAGGGAAAGTGTTCCAACCCTTTTATCATTCGAGTTGCCCTTTTCTGCACTTTTTCCAAAGCTATAATATCCTTTTTAAGGTGTGGTGACCAGAACTGCACACAGTATTCCAAATGAGGTTGCACCATTGATTTATATAGGGGCATTATGATATTGGCAGATCTGTTTTCAATACCCTTCCTAATAATCCCCAGCACAGCATTGGCCTTCTTTATTGCAGTCACACACTGTCTCGACATTTTCAGTGAGTTATCTACTACAACTGCAAGATATTCTAATCAAATCAAACCATGTTTTACCTGTTCTACAATAAAGGATGCTATGTTTGGAGTAAGAGATTGGGGTTTTTTTGTCATATCATTTAATTCTACACTGCACTGAAAGAGGTGAACATCATTTAGTATGATTCATTAAAACATTGTATAGCACTGGGAAAATTAAGAAAAACTGAGTACATCTACTGTGTGTCCACTCACGACACATCTGCACTGTGACCATAAATGGCAGATCAGAAGTTAAAGGATGAGCAAGAAAAGCCTTTTCCAGTCTGAAAAATAATTTATGGAAATCACAAACAACTCCCAAATTACTTATCAATATTTATTTCCCCCCTTTTAAAATACCGTTAAAGGAGAGAAGGTCTCGAGAGTTCTTCTGCTTAATACACCTAAGGCAAGCACTGAAATTATGCAATGGAATTATCTGCCTCACTGCTTATGAGGCAAACATTTTGCACATGGAAGAGCTTCTTGAACACTCTGTTACCAAGGTAAGAGTGTAAATATCAACACCAGACCTGCGAACACACGTCTGGCATCAAGCTGAAGTTCCCATGAGAGGTTCTCCTCAAATCTCAAAGGAATTTGAATACACAAAAGGAAGAATATGCAGCTAATCCCTGGCTTCTTCCTGCCAGGCAAACCAGTCCAACAGTGAATAGGTAAAACTCAAAGATCAGACTTGATTACTCATATCCTATAAGTGGTTAAGACGCTGAACTGCAGGCTGTGGAAGGTCGGTAGTTCAGCAGTTCGAGACCCGAGTGTGCCGCATGACGGAGTGAGCTCCTGTCTCTAGTTCCAGCTCCTGCCAACCTAGCAGTTCGAAAGCAAGAAAATGCAAGTAGATAAATAGGTACCACTTCAGTGGGAAGGTAACAGCGTTCCGTGCACCTTGGTGTTTAGTCATGCCGGCCACATGACCACGGAAACGTCTTCGGACAGCGCTGGCTCTTCGGCTTTGAAACGGAGATGAGCACCGCAACCCTAGAGTCGGATTCGACTGGCTTTCAAGCAAGGGAACCTTTACCTTTACTACCACCCATATACAATCCCCATTTTCTTGGTATCAGCTATTCCAACTAGTGCTCCTTATTCTACTTCAGAAGGACTGACAGGAAAGAAGGACTTATTCTTCGATAAGTACCACAGCCACCTGCAGAATGTATCTGATACCGGAAGGACAGTAAGCACCTGTAAGCTCCAAGGCAACAGGGACAGAAAACTAACAGTGCCATGCCAACTAAGCAGAGTTTTTAGTTATTTTATTTATTTACAAAATTTATACCCCACCCATCTGCCCTAGTCAGGGTGTTAACTCTGCCTAGGAGGGCACCATAATTATCAAACACTATGGCAGTCTAAGCCTGATCTGTACCTGGATAAAAGACTGTTGAGGAACCTCAGGTAACCCTCCCAAGCTTCTTGGAAGAAGGGCAAGTAACAAAATATTTGGCTTGATAATAATCAAACTACTGGGGTGTTAACTCTGCCTAGGAGGGCACCATAATTATCAAACACTATGGCAGTCTAAGCCTGATCTGTACCTGGATAAAAGACTGTTGAGGAACCTCAGGTAACCCTCCCAAGCTTCTTGGAAGAAGGGCAAGTAACAAAATATTTGGCTTGATAATAATCAAACTACTGAAATGATTTTAAACTAATCATCTTTATTATATATAAAAGAAAGTCCCCTCACCCTATAATCAACGCCCAGGCCAAACCACTGGACCTAGAGACACCAAATTCGGGGAGAGCACTCCTACCATGGCGTAGGTGCTCACTAAGAAGGGATTTTTAGAAATTTGACTCCTAAGTGGGTCAAAAGGGGGAAAATGTGCTTCCCACATTGATTCCTATGCGACTGCCAGGCAGCTGCCTCTCTGCACTCCGCATGCTCTGATTGGTCAGCTGCAGAGCTCAGTGTTCTGAGGTAACAAAAAACCAGTTACAGGGGACTGCAGAGAGCTAATGACAGTTGAGGAAATCAGGAGTGGCCAACAACCACCTGTGAGGAGAAGCAAAGCTGCTGCCCCAGCCTCTTTGATGGCTTCCAACACATTCCCGGGACAAAAAAAAAGGGGGGGGGACCTAAAACCTAGAATCCAGAACCTAAAAAAGGTTAGTCAAACGCTAAAGAGGGCCAACAATAAAAGCTTAATATATGAAATATATAAAAAGATACGTGTATTTATTAAACAAAGATTTTAAAATTATATATAAGGGCCCAATTACACCTCATGTACAAATAACAAATTATAACACACAAGGGCTGAGAGATTCGACCTGACGCGTTTCAGCGGTTGTCTGTCAGGTGCAGCAGTGGTTGCAGGGTGCTTAAAGCCACGAGGGAGCCTACCCCAGCAGTAACGCCTTAGTGATCCTGCCAGCCTTGCCTCCACAGTGGCTTCTAATACTCCTCCCACCTCCCCGTCCTACACTGGACAGGCAGCTCCCTGTCAGGTGTAGGAGAGGAGGTGGGATGCTTACAGCAGCCGGGGAGGTTTACTCAGCAGGATTGCCTTAGCACTGCTGCTGGCCCAGCCTCCCCGATGCCTTTAAATACAATCCCCCCCAACATCAGACAGGCCGGTGTCTGTCAGGTGTAGGAGCAGGGCCAGGGTATGAATGTTTATGGGGAGATAGTAAAGGACATTTCTAGGAGCCATTTCGATGCATGCCTCCCTCATGAACCTGAAGAAATGTCCACCACATCACCACTCCCTCACACCAACTCCCCCTCACACCTCTCACCTCTTCCTGCCCCCAAGAAAGCTCCTGGCAAATGTCAAGCCAGATACACCAACACTACAAGGAGGAGGCAACTTAGGAATGTGGCACAGATATTTGCTCATAGTACTCCTGCAGTGCACTGAGATGCGCAGGCCAAGTACCAGCAAGATCACCCTAAGGTGCTCAGAACAACACAGTCTCCATATGAGCAAAACCATCCAGGAACACAAGTAGAGAGGCCATCACTTTTGTGGAAGGTAACAGGAGTTGACTTAATAGATGACTGCTTCTTAATTGAACAGTTCTATGTGGCCTGCTCCAGAGTGAGCTCATCAAGTAGCCTGGTGATCCTAGCACAGAACCACCAATGTGGTCTAGAGAGAGGTCCTTCAATAGAGAGAAAAAAGGACGTATGTCTCACTTCATTTCTTACACTACAATCTTCTCCATTAGAATTCCTACAACAAATGTCACATTTCAAATTTCACATCATCAGTATTATAACTGGATTTACGGAACTTAAGTACCATAGTGAAGCACCGGTAGCAGGCTAGTTTAAAGTATAAACCTAAGTTCACACAAGTAACCTGTGAAATAGGATTGCACGCATACATGTATATTCAAGTAAGAAATGGGAAACGCGTCATTTCAACAAGCACCATAATCTGAATACAGTTCAACACAATTCAACACACGCCAGAGCAAAGATAAAGGCTGTTAATGCTGCTCCCCTTACTGAAGCACAGATCAATTGCAACTTCAACCCGGACTGCTAAGCCAAGACTGATTTATCAACTTCCACCTTTGTTGGGTCCAGGTTCCCTTTTACACCTTCAGCTGCTGTTTTTCTCTTTGCTTCATTTGAACACCATCTGCCTCTCTCTACAAGCCTCATCTGTTGATCTCCCCTGGAACTCCCAGGTGGCAAGACAGTTAAGCAGGCAGGCAGTCCGAAAAATGACTAAGAAGACTTATAGTCTCTCTGTGCATCATGGGCCTTTTCATGTTACTCCCACTGGGGATTCTATCTCTGATGAGAAGCAAGAGGTAACATAGAACCATTTACTTTCTGGTTTCTGCATGACAGCTGGTACAGACATGCTCTGTTTTTACTCTCTCCAGAGCCTCTATTCAGTAATAAGCTCGCTACAGCTCTGATTAACTCTCCTGTCACTGAACTGCTGTCACAGGTCAGCTTGCAGCTGAACTATACAGGAGATTCCTCTGCACTGCTTGACAATGGGCAAGGAAGCAGAGCACTGATTAGGAAGGGCCATAAATGGATGGGTACACTGCATTCTGTCAATCAAAATGCATGCAAGGAAGAGTAAAAGAGGGCTTTGTTAGCAACTGCCTGCACCACCCTAAGAAGGCTCATCTCTTCCCTTTTAAAACTATCGGGCTGTGCATGTTCTTTCTAAGCAACTGGTTATATTAGATCGGGGTTCCGTCTGCAAGCAATCGTGCACGTTTAAACACTCCCACAAGCTTCATGCTCCTAGACCTATGTTAATAGGGGAAACTATCACCACTGGACGGCTTGATCTTAAGTGGATTCCACAAGGCATGTCTTCTCACCAAAGCGGGTCACTGTGAGATATACTGATGACAAATGCTTCCCCAGTCTGGCCAGAGAGAGTACGGCCACTTTTGTCCACAATGGTTCCTGATACCTAAAGACCACAGCGGTGAGAAGAAAAAGGAGAAAAATGTGTGATATAAAGGAGGTAGCAATATCAAAAGCTAAAGTGAACTGATAAAAAATTAACAAGACATTTAGAATCCAGAAGGTTCTGTGTCTCAACCTTGGCAAACAAAGTTTTAGCTGTCACAAAGACTGATCGGGAAGTAAAGCAGCTCGTCTGCGGAAGTCTATGATTTGGCAGCACTGGAGACTTTCATTGTGACGTTCTACTGAACACTACAAGCCCTCAAGTTTCCCTCTGTTGAACACTGCACTGTCCACAAGTCACATGACTGGAGCCTGACTACTGCTCTTCTGGGTGCAGAAGGTTCTCCAAAACTTTGCAGGATCTCCATGGAAATAATCACTTATTTTGCAACTAGAATGAACAGTACTATAATCATGAAATATTAGCCTTCTACGACTTATAAAGTTCTGGTCCATCAACAATAACCCTTCATGTCACAATTCAAGATGTGACACACTGACAAGATTAAGACAATCTCCTTTTACTGAACCAGACTGGTGCTTTTCATAATACCCTCATTCAATCAATGGTATGGTGCACCAGCAGGATGGAAAGGCACAACTCCCAATTCGATAAAGTGTCCCATTTCAGACCTCACAACACACTGGAGTTAGATTGCTGAAACCAGGGAATCTTGAACTGTGGCCCAATGTGCAAGTGGAAGAAACAGGGAGGAACAGGGAGTGAGAGAGAATGAGAATAAACCAGGTTCATTCTTGTCAAAGTTGTAAAAAATCCAGTTTGTGAGTCTGAATGGGATTACTAAAACATCATGAGGCTTTATTTATACAGTACCCTTGGCCAATCTGTGAGAAATGTAAGGAGATATAAGGCAGGAGGCAGCTTTGGGGCTCAAACCATTTATTGTTACTACTACTATTATTGTTGTGTTTGTGACCGGGAAATATATTTTGATTGTAAAAGGCAAAATTCATGTCCAGTGTAACGAAAGCATCTGAGCAATTCTTGAGCAATTAGAGAAAACAACACTTCTTTCTTATACTCACAAATATTGGTCTGGGATCATACTCCTCCACAAATAAATTCTGGAGAGCAAAGAGAGCTGCCTGTCAGAAATAACATCACAAAAGTGTTAACCTTTCTGTTTTGGAGTTTTCAAACTATTCATGCATTTTTACAGAGGAAACTATAATGGCACCACAACTTTCACCCAAAGACTCTTTTCTTTTCAGGAAAAAACAAATGCAGAGAAATACAGTGGAGTCCAGTAAGGTCTTTTCAATGAGCCATAGTTGCAGGAAAGAAACCACCCTTCAACAAATCTCATAACCAGAAGAAATAAAGATCAGAGGACATGAGCCCATCAGTAAACTGAAGAGACAGGTGATTTAGAAATGCTCCAGAGCTCATAAGAGCTACACAAATTGTGATTTCTTTTCTTTTCTTTGACTTTCAGCGCCATCAGTGCTGCAGGAATCTCTGGCTTGGAGTGCCTTTTTCAGTTCTGACTGATTCATCAGCTCCATCCACTGCTGAAGGACCAGCCTCTACCATTCATGCCTTGGTGACTTCCAGATTAGACTACTGAAATGCATTTTACTTGGGCTACCTTTGAAAGCCGTTTGCAGCTAACTTCAAGCACTACAAAAGGCCATTAAACACCTTTTGACAGCTATGGGCATGAAAACATTACACTTGTTCTACGGAATCTGTGTTGGTTACCAGTTTGTTTCTACGCCCAATTCAAAGTGCTGGTTTTGACCTTTATACCCCTGCACAGCTTGGACCCTGACTATCTATCTCAGGAAGTGCCTTCTGCCATTTGAGCTCCATTCCAGTGAGGAGGCTCAGCTCCAGATACTTGCTTTTCATGAACTGATAATGGCTTCTACCAGGAGCTGGGCCTTTTTGGTTGTGGTCCAAGAACTGTATCTTTTTACCTCTTTTTGGAGACAGGTAAAGACCTTATACTGTCTAGAAATTAACAGGAAATCACCTTTTACCTCATGGTTTTAAACTACTTTATCCTGCCAAATTTTAAAACTGTTTGATTATTGCAAACCATCTTGAAAAATAGTTTTGGTCAAAGGTGGTATATAAATATTGGGAATAACAATCATTTAAACAAATCAGCAGCTCTCTCCTGCTTCAATATGAATGCACGGCAAAGAACTCTGTTTAACAGAATATGACAATCCTTTAAAATTTACAGACTATTCAAAACATACAAAACAACAATGCATGGTATTCAGTAAAACAATATATACTGAAAGCATCATCACAACCTCTCATAATAGACCTCAATACCTCATGGTTTTAAACTACTTTATCCTGCTCTCTCCTGCTTCAATATGAATGCACAGCAAAGAACTCTTTTTAACAGAATATGACAATCCTTTAAAATTTACAGACTATTCAAAACATACAAAACAACAATGCATGATATTCAGTAAAACAATATATACTGAAAGCATCATCACAACCTCTCATAATAGACCTCAATACCTATCGAAACCATCAAAATACCAATTACAAACTTTAATGTCAATACCATATTACTGTTTCTGATATTCAGTAAATAGACCTCAGCTATTAAACAAACTTTTCAGTCTGTTGCGTTATTTAATGTATTTCTCTTAACTTAGATAGCCTTGTTACTTGCCATACTTTATCCATTTTTAGTTGGGAAAACTATTATAATTTTCTGACAATGTCAATACAGTCATTATCATAAGTTTATTTAATACAACTCTTATTTGTAATCCTATACAAGTATTAACAGTTCCCTGGGAAAGCAACTTAAAATGTGTAATTTGTGTTGCAATGCCCATTTAAACAGGCTATCCAACAGCTAGCTGTTTGACGACCACTATTTTGTGAATTTTTACACATTTACAACACATAATAATGCAAAGTTGTATTCTCCTAATGCAACATGTCTATTTCTGAAGGTATATTCTTATGGTTTGGTATCAAAGACACACACCATGTAAAAATGAGGCAAAGCTGGAGATGTGCAGAGTTTATTAATGCAAACCTCCCTAGAATGAAAAAGGCTCTAGAGAAGATGCCAAAAAACTGTTCCAAGAGAAAGACAGAACCACATTCTATTTATCTAAGGGTTTCCCAGACAAGTACTAATTCAGAGACATCTTGTTCTGGAAACAGGTCCAGAGAGTTCACTCAGAAAGGCAATGCCCCACTGACCCTGACAAAAATACACTGAGCTTTAGGTGATCCTTGCTTACATCAATAATTTTTTCTGCCCAATAACTAGTTTGAGGCTTGCCTAGTTTCTCATGGTCTCCATCATTGGGCACCACATTCCACAGATATTCATGAAATGCACTGGATCCTGCAATACACGTGAACACTTCCACAGACCTTGCATAGCTGTGCTTGAGCAAAATCTTCTGCAACACCTCTTGTGCAAACATAAAATGGCTCCAGATATGCTGTTTAATTTAACACAAGAGCCAGTATGAAGTTTTCTCTTGTTTTCTAGCACATGTAGAAGTCTTCTAGGGGATCCAAGCTACTATCCTTATACAGTCTTTAAAGGAGGTTTCATCAACAGTAAATTCACTATACTTGGGAAAGCTGCTGACAGTTTTCAGAACTTTCACTGGATGTGGCATAAGGACAACTAAAGGCATATGTAAAAAGGTGTAGCCAAAAGGTGATTAATCTAGCTTTCACCTTAAATGTGTTATATCAGTAAAAAATTAAGTCCACATAGGAGTTTTTCAATAGAGATTATCAACCTGTTCAAAACACTTTTTAAGTATTTATTTATTAGTCTTACCTTGGCATTGGCTGTATCAAATACAGTTTCAACTAACATGATATCTACTCCACCATCTAGAAGTCCTTTGGCCTGTTCTGTGTATGCTTCCACCAGTTCATCAAAACCTATAAAACAACAACAGATTTCACAAGCTTCTCTTCTTAACACTATGAAATGATGACAGAAATCCATAATACACATTCTGGTCCCAACTGGATAGGTGGCTCTCATAGGTAATACAGTCCACAGCAGATAGGAAGGTAGGAAAGTAACTTCACAGCATCTACCCAATAGGTGAAAATTATGTGTGTGTGCTCGCTGCATGGAGCTCTTGGCTCCCAGGGAGCAAGTTCATTCCCTTGAGGCTAGGGTTGCTGACCTGGAGAAGCTGAGGCTGAGAGAGAAGTTTGGGGACTTCAGGGATTTACCGAACAATCCCACTCTTGGGCTGACAGGTCTTCTACTGTTGTGGAGAATGAGAGCCTCAAGGTCAGAGGGCATCAGTCTGAGGAGGAGAGACCAACAGCCTCTCATACCACAGATACCCCTCTGGGGTTGGGAGGAGGTGGGCTTTTGGTAGTGGGAGATTCAATCATTAGGAATATAGAG
Organism: Gekko japonicus; assembly: GCF_001447785.1. NCBI lineage: Eukaryota > Metazoa > Chordata > Lepidosauria > Squamata > Gekkonidae > Gekko > Gekko japonicus. The sequence continues at coordinate 259,406 of NW_015160879.1, forward strand.
AATGGATGTGACAGGCGTTTTGACCGCTTGGTAACTTACCTGCCTGGTGCAAAGGTTGTGGACATCACATGCTTTCTAGGTAGGTGAACAGATAGTGTAGGGGAGGTGTCAGCAGTCATGGTGCACATTGGCACCAATGACATTGGGAAATGTATTTGTGAGGTCATGAAGGAAAAATTTAGGTTATGAGGCAAAACGTTAAAGGCCCAGACCTCAAAGTTAGCATTCTCAGAAGTGCTGCCAGTTCCACACACAGGACCAGGCACAGATCAGAGGTCTCAATGCCTGGATAACAAAGTGGTGCTGGGAGGAAGGGTTTAGATTTATTAGGCACTGGGGAAATTTCTGGGACAAGCTGAACCTCTACAAAAGACACAGGATTCACTTGAACCAAAAGAGAACAAGGCTGCTAGAGATTAATATCAAAAAGGTGGCAGAGCAGCTTTTAAACTAATCCCAGGGGGAAAGCCAATAGGAACTAGGGAGCCTCCAGTTCAGAACAAGTAAGTCCAGATGGATGATTGAATAAATATTCAGGGTAATATTGACACGAGCATAATAGAACTTGGGAGTGAGGGTATGATGGCAAATGACGGCTATGTGTGGCTACTAAGGGACCAAGAGAGGAGAGGGCTGCTGGACAGGGAAACACATCATAAGTGTCTATATGCCAATGCTAGAAGTCTCCGAGCCAAAGTAGGGGAGCTGGAGTGCTTGTTGCTCAGTGAAAATTTAGATATAGTGAGTATTTCAGAACCATAGTGGAATGGGGAAATTCAATGGGATATGGTCATTCCTGGGTATAAGAGGCAGGACAGGGAGGGATGTGTTAGTGGAGGATTTGCATTGTACATCAAAGAGGGCACAGAATCAAATAAGTTAGAAAATATCAGGGGAAATAACTCCCCAACAGAAGTGATATGGGTGGAAACACTGGGCCCTAAGGGTTACTTAAAAATGGGGGTGTACTTTCGCCCACCTGATCAAACTTGAGGCTAATCTTGAGATGGAGAAGGAAATAAGGGAGGTAACTAAAGCACATAATGTTATGGTACTGGGAGACTTCAACCATCCTCACATTAACTGGGTATACATGTGCTTGAGTCATGCTGTAGAAATGAGATTCCTTGACATCATAAATGACTGTAAGTAGGTGACAATGTGGCAAATGAAGTTCAATGTTGTAAGTTTAAGGTGATGTACATTGGGACAAAAAAATTCCTAGCTTCAATTATAGGCTAATGGGGACTGAACTTCCTGAGACTATGGTCACTTCCTCACTGTCATTTTTGTCACTTGTTTGTCCTTATTGCTTTGGGGGGCCCTTTTCTACATGTGTTTTGCTCCTTCTAGGACTACTAGAGAGAACAAAACACATTGCGGGGGGGGGGACCCCTGAAGCAATAGGGACAAACAAGTGACAAAAATGACAATGAAGAAGTGGCCTAAGAAGGAAAAAGATCTTGGAGTCGTAGTAGATAGCACAATGAAAGTGTCGACCCAGTTTGAAAAAGCCAAACTCTATGTTAGAGATTATTAGGAAAGGGATTGAAAATAAAATGGTCAATATTATAATGCCTCTGTATAGATCTATTGCGCAGGCTCATTTGGAATACTGTGTGCAGGTCTCAAAAAGAACATCACAGAGTTGGGAAAGGTACAGAAGAGAACAACCAAGATGATTAGGGGGTTGGAGCACCTTCCCTATGAGGAAACACTGATGAGTCTGGGCTTTCTCAGTCATTTTATAACATCAACTAAGGGGGGGGGACGACATGAAAGAGGCTTATAAAATTATGCATGAAGTGGAGAGAGTTGAGAAAGAGAAATTCTTCTCCCCCTTCCAAAATACTAGGGCATTCAATGAAGCTGATGGGCAGTAGGTTCAGGACAGACAAAAGGAAATACTTCCTTACACAGAGACTGATTAAAATGTGGAATTCACAGGCGGCAGAGGAGGAGGAGGGGGAAATTGGATTTATACCCCGCCCTTCATTCAGAGTCTCAGAGCAGCTGACAAACTACTTTCCCTTCTCCTCCCCACAACAGACACCCTGTGAGGTAGGTGTGGCTGAGAAAGCGCTTTCAAGAACAGCTCTGACAGAACTATGGCTTGCCCAAGGTCATACAGGAGCTTCAAGTGGAGGAATCAAAACCGGTTCTCCCAGATTAGAGTCCATGCACTCTACTACACCAAACTGGCCACAGGAATGTACAGCTTTAAAAGGGAATTAGATACATTCATGGAGGGTAGGTCTATAAGTGGCTACTATCCATGGTGACTGAGGGGAACCTCTATGTTCAGAGGCAGTCAGCCTCTGATTACCAGTGCCAGGAGGCAACTTCAGAAGAAGGTCTCGGCCTCTATGTCCTGTTGTTATCCCTCCAGTGGAACTGGTTGGCCTCTGTGTGAGACAGGATGCTGGACTAGATGGACCACTGGTCTGATCCACCAGGGCTCCTCTTATGTTTCTAATTTCCTACTACGTTCACTGCAATATGAGGCAGGATATGAGTCGCTGTTCGACTTTAATTTACATTTTGCTTGAATAGAAGCTTCTCCAATATCTGTTTCTATAATCAAGAAAAATAATGAATTTTTGACTGCAGCCAGAAATGAACCTGGCATAAAAACAGAAGTTCTTGGACAAATCAACACGACACTACTGGATTGTCAGGGAGTCTGTTCTGTTGCAGAAATAGTCTTAGCAGAGCTGACAGAATTAGAAAAAGCAAAAGAAACAACCTTTACACTTAAGGGGGGGCTACACATCATGACAGACTATAGTGGCTGAAACTCCAGACACGTACCTTGGCGCTAAAAAGCAGGAACAGGGAAAGGAGAAGTACACAGGCCTTACTCTTCCATCATCAGTGCTATTTCCCTGATGGGAAATGATCACCCTGACCACTAAGCCCAGCAGGGGAAAAGTTTCCTGTATTTTGCCTGCTGTCCCCCCCCCCCCGACAAGTGCTGAAAGCAGCTGGGGGGGGGAGTTACTTTCTATCACCACAGCTACAATCCAGACTGGGGCCCCCTCATAACGGCTTTTTAGAGACAAATTACATATCTGGAACAGGGTTGCCAACATCTCTGAAGAAAATGTCCCATCCCTTTAACAGAGGTTCCACGTATGGAAATTGAAGCTTTTCATCACATGGGGATAAATAACACCACAAAGTAAACAGTATCCCATTAAGCCTGGCTTACAGAGACAGGGGTTTTTTCCCCTCAGAGTAAATTGGCACCTGGAATTCTAGAAATGTCATTCAGCCCTTTACCCATGGAATAAGAGTTTGAGTACTTACTAACGTTCCTGAAATCTGGCTTCTCCACTGAAGGGGACACTGAAAGGGTCTTGTTTGTAGGACCCATTGCCCCAGCAACGTATCTTTTAATTCCTTAAAGAAAAAAGAAGAAATATACAGACATAACATTTCTGTGACAGGCTTCAGATTATATGGGGAAAGAGAGACACCACAGAGGCACTACTGGTGGAGGGAAGGTTTGACCCGGGAAATGGAATATCTCCTGTTCTGGATGCGGATGCACGCTCCCTAAAGGAGAAGGTTCATAGCTTTGGGGTGCTGCTGGACACAGGCCTCCTGTTGGATAAACAGGTGGCACCAGTGGCCATGGGTGCCTTTCACCTGCAAGCAAGACTGGAAAGGTGTCTTTAGAAATTACTGCCCCCTTTTGTTCTTGATTTTAAATTATCAGCACATTGAAGCTGCTGAGAGTCCATAACTCCCACATGAAAACAAACCGTGGGTTCCAGCTGGAATTCAGGAAATTCATGTAGCCCAAAATAGTACTCAGAACCTTGTTGACTAATGATAGAATCTGCAAATGACCCAGCCAGTTTAACTGCACTTTAGCAAATTTTGTATAAATAGAAACTTAGTTTACAAACTGCAGCAATCTGGGAATTGCACTGAATGGCACCAGCAAAAAAATTAAATAAATAAAATGTGAAAATAGCCCCTAATGAATAGCCCTCTTTTATCAAGAATTTATTGAAGGACTACTCTGACAACAATACCGTTTAATCAACAGTATGACAAACAGCAGTGATCCCGGAAAACTTGAAATACAGCTGTAGAAAAACATGACTAAAAAAGGGAAAAGTTACTCACCTGTCTGAGCAGTAATGTCATTGGCTGCTTTTCGGGCTACCTGTGCTGATATTTTATTTAATCGATAAGCCTGTGAAAGGGGAGGGGACAAGCAACAGTAAAACCAGTTCAACAACCAGTGATTTCTAAGTTTAATATAGTGATCTGAACTGTATTCTAAAGATTAACGTTTAACATTCAGAGGAATTCTACAGGTTGCAATGAAAGACATACAAGAATACTGTTCAAATATTACAAGGAAAGAAACAGTTCATTTAAAGGTAAAGGTAAAGGTAAGGGTTCCCTTGCTCGAAAGCCAGTCGAATCCGACTCTAGGGTTGCAGTGCTCATCTCCGTTTCAAAGCCGAAGAGCCAGCGCTGTCCGAAGACGTTTCCGTGGTCATGTGGCCGGCAGGACTAAACACCAAGGCGCACGGAACGCTGTTACCTTCCCACCGAAGTGGTCCCTATTTATCTACTTGCAATTTCTTGCTTTCGAACTGCTAGGTTGGCAGGAGCTGGAACTAGAGACAGGAGCTCACCCTGTCTTGCGGCACCCGGGTCTTGAACTGCTGAACTACTGACCTTCCACAGCCTGCAGTTCAGTTTCTTAACCACTTGAGCCACCGCAGCTCCATTTAAAACTCATGGTTAAAATGCAGGGGCCCTTTGTCAAGAGTGGATTTGTACAGAGATTCTCCATTTTACTTAAAGGAGGACTGTGCGAATGTGTCCTGCTGTAAACAAAGATGGTGCAGTGCAGAATACTTCTGCCCCTATGCACCACCATACTGGCCATGCAATCCTTCACTGTCACTTCCACAAAGACAGTTGTAACAGAATAATAATCAGAGCAGCATGGACTATGGCAATTGAAAGACTAATGCTCTCAAGCAATGGAAGATTTTAATCACATCAGCGTTCCTCTAAATGATCCATCCTAATTTGAAACCCAGACATCACAGCAGTACTGACCGCTTCAGCAGTAAGAACTGAACAAGTATATAGATGCTTTATTCCTGCTCTCTTATTGAATGCTTGGGATACATTTCAGGGTAAATTTTGCTGTAAAAGAAAAGGTCAAGGCTCTCATAGACTTACTTAACAGAAGGACTCTGACAATCATAACAAACATTACAAAGGGATGGGACAAATCTTTATCCAAGCCACAGTTGAAATCAAACCACAGGATATCACAAAGTCTTGCTATGAGGTGAATGTTTGTCCCCTTGAAGGAGGAAACAAAACCTGTTTTCAATGAAAAGAGCAAGAGTCCAGTAGCACCTTAGAGACTAACAAAATACGTGGCGTGTGAGCTTTTGTGAGTCACTGCTCACTTCTTCAGATACTTCATACCCTGCCACATATTTTGTTAGTCTTTAAGGTGCTACTGGACTCTTGCTCTTTTCTACTGCTACAGACAGGCTAACACGGCTACCCATCTTGATCTGTTTTTTTTTAATGAAAAATACACTCTCATTTTGAAAATTGTATTTCCATTGGCTGAAAACTAAAAGTAGATGAAAACTTTTTTAAAATGTTGAGATCTAATGTGCTGCACTGCACAGTAAATCAATAGCCGGGGTGAGGGGTAAATATTCTTGCTCACATCACCACTGTCTGCAAACCTTTTCTCTCAGCAGGGGTGTGGGGATTACAACTACTTTGTTTTACTGTGTCCTAAACTGAGGACAAACAGTAGGACACTGTTCTTTATTGGCAAGACAAGGATAATTCCTGGTCATCTACAAGCAAACTCCACAATATCTGGATTCACTGAGATTTTTTTATATACTGCTATTAAAATAAATGGAAAAAACATGGAAAACATCAGATGTTTAACCCAAAGTTCAAGAGTAGGAAAGAAACAAAAGGGAGGGAGAAGGTTAAAAAGAACTAAAAGAAAACAAATGTCAGCACCACCATGAGTGGATTCCAGCACCAGCAACGTATCTCAGTTAAAAGAAAATTCAAAACTCTTACCAGATGCTCAAGGCCATAGTCAGCTTGTGCTATTCTGGTGCTGCTAAAAGTGTTTGTCTCAATGATATCAGCACCAGACAACAAGTACTCCTGCAAGAAAAAGGAAGCAGCTGAGGTCTCAAAATTGTATTTATGTTATTTATAGTCCACCTTTATCACTTGAACTCAAGGTGGATTAAACACAGAGTGAGTTAATACAATCAACAGATGAGACATCCAATAAACAATGCTATAGTATTAGAGTTGTACAACCAAACAGGTCTAGAAACGGAACTGAAGCAAAGCACATGTATTAACATGACCCATTATATGATGCAAAATTCCACATTTGGATCCTAGTTTTATCAAGCTATACATAGTAGTCTAAAGTATTAGTCTAAAGAACCATCCCTGGGCAGGGTGGGAGGGGGGCTCTTGGTAGTTGGTGATTCAGCATGTCGGCACCAACAATGTGGGGAAATGTAGTCGTGAGGTCCTGGAGGAGAAATTTAGGCTGCTGGGCAGGAAATGTAAGTCCAGGACCTCCAAGGTAGCTTTCTCAGAAGTGCTACCTGTTCCACGCGCAGGGCTGGAGAGACAGGCACAGATCAGGAGTCTCAATGCGTGGATGA
>NW_015160879.1:269112-272171 GCF_001447785.1 Gekko japonicus
ATAATGCCCCTATATAGATCGATGGTGCGACCTCATTTGGAATACTGTGTGCAGTTCTGGTCACCACACCTTAAAAAGGATATTATAGCTTTGGGAAAGGTGCAGAAAAGGGTAACTCGAATGATAAAAGGGTTGGAACACTTTCCCTATGAGGAAAGGTTAAACCACTTACGGCTCTTTAGCTTGGAGAAATGACGACTGAGGGGTGACATGATTGAGGTTTATAAGATTATGCATGGGATAGAGCAGGTAGAGAAAGAGGTACTTTTCTCCCTTTCTCACAATACAAGAACTCGTGGGCACTCAATGAAATTGCTGAGCGGTCAGGTTAGAATGGATAAAAGGAAGTACTTCTTCACCCAAAGAGTGATTAACACATGGAATTCACTGCCACAGGAAGTGGTGGCGGCTACAAGCATGGACGGCTTCAAAAGGGAATTAGATAAGCATATGGAGCAGAGGTCCATCGGTGACTATTAGCCACAAGGTATAGATAGGGGCTCTGGGGCAAGTGATGCTCTGTCTTCTTGGTGCTTGGGGGGTCAACAGTGGGAGGGCTTCTAATGTCCTGGCCCCACTGGTGGACCTCCTGATGGCACTGGTATTTCTGGCCACTGTATGATACAGTCTCAATGAACCAGTCGACTGGAAAACTACACCTTATTATTTAAAAACCTGGTCAATATCATGGCCATCAATCTGCCATCTATGCTCAACAGATTTTTTTTTTGGGGGGGGGACAAAAATTTAGTTTTGGGGAAGTTAATTATTATCTGCTCCACACTTTTTTGTAAAGAAATGTGGTGTGGCCCATAGACACAACCAATGATAAATGTCAACAAGACACTTTCAAGTATTTCCTGGTACTCTAAACTCACTGTTAACAGTGGGTAATTTTTTTTTCAGAATTCCTTAACGTTCACCTGTACTCTGTACCTATCCAGTTTCACCACAGACATTATCACTACAGTTTTAAGTCTCATCAGGACCCATGTGCAAATTGCAGCTTCTGATGAAGAAGAAGAAGAAGAAGAGATTGGATTTATACCCCGCCCTTCACTACCCAAAGGTGTCTCAGAGCGGCTTACAAACTCCTTTCCCTTCCCCTCCCCACAACAGACACCCTGTGAGGTAGGTGGGGCTGAGAGAGCTCTGACAGAAACTGCACTTTTTCAAGGACAGCTCTTATCAGAACTATGGCTTGCCTAAGGTCATCCAGCCAGGTGCAAGTGGAGGAGTGGGGAATCAAACCCGGTACTCCCAGATTAGAGTCCACACACTTAACCACTACACCAAACTGAAGGTCCATGCTCTGCCAAGTTCCTAACATCCTTTTGTGGCATGCTGGTGACCCAGAAGACAAACCAAAACAAATCCAGTTAAATTAAGTATGCTGTAATAAACATACAAGAGGGTTTGCTTGTAGTGAAACACAGCTATCCAATGTCTGGAGAGTGTTACTTAAGAACAGTATACATCTGTTGTAACTTTAATAAAATCCAAAAGTTGTATTATTCCCTACTAGGAATCAGGCTCATTGTAGCAGTGAAGACAATGGGCGCTAGCTTGGTCGCCCTGCGGCAGGGCTGCGCCCCCTTCCCAGCGGCCCCTGGCCACTTGAGTCTCCGGTGGGCAAAGGCCACCTGAAGTGTCCCCCCCCGGCCATCCAAGGGGCTGGCGGGCCCAGGCAGGTGGTGTTGTTCCTCCCCCCTGCCAGAGGGCAGGGCTACCAAGATAGTGGAAAGGGGTGGGTAGACCTGCTCTCCAGTGGGCAGGTCTACCAATATAGTGGAATTGGGTGGGTAGACCTGTTCTTCAGAGGGCAGGTCTACCAAGATAGTGGCATGGGGTGGGTAGACCTGGTCACCAGAGGCCAGGCCTACCAAGATAGTGGAAGGGGGTGGGTAGAGCTGCTCTCCAGAGGCCAGGTCTACCAATATAGTGGAATGGGGTGGGTAGACCTGCTCTCCAAAGGCCAGGCCTACCAATATATTTTTTTAATTGTTTATATTTATATCCCGCCTTTCCAAATATCTGGCTCAAGGAGGCAAACAACATTAAAATGGCATAAACAACCAATAGTGGAATGGGGTGGGTAAACCTGGTCTCCAGAGGCCAGGTCTACCAAGATAGTGGAAGGGGGGGGGTAGACCTGGTCTCCAGAGAGCAGGGCTACGAAGATAGTGGAAGGGGGTGGGTAGACTTGGCCTCCAGAAGGCAGGTCTACCAATATTGTGGAATGGGGCAGGTAGACCTAGCCTCTGGAAGAAGGGTCGTAGAGGGAAGACAACGAGCTGTAGAAGGAAGGAAGGAAGGAAGGAAGGAAAGAAGGAAGGAATTTGAGAGAGAGAGAGAGAGAAAGGAAGAAAGAAAGAGGGAGGGAGGGGAAGATGAGGAAAGAGGGAGTGAAAGAATAGAAAGGGATGGGGTGGAAGGAGTGGAGAAAGAGGGAGGGAGGTAAAGAATTGAAAGAGATAGGGAGAGAAAGGGGGGATGGAGGGAGGGTAAGGATGCATGGAGCTGGGGAGGAAGGAAGTAGGGGAGAGAAGGAATGTAAAGACATTGGGAGGAAGGAAGGGTAGAAGAAGGGGGAGGGAGGGTCAGACAGCAAAGGAAGTAAGGGAAACAAAGGAAAGAGGGAGAGAGAGAAGAGGTCAGTGGAAGAGACAGAGGGAGGGAGGGTGAGGGAAGGGGGGGCCGTTGAGCTGTTACCTGGCAGGCACGCAGCTGTCTGTCGAGCTCCTCGTAGCCAGGTATGGCGGGGGGGGAGCGGGGGCCAGAGTAGCCCTCCCCCCCTCGCTGCAGCGGTTCACTGGAGAAAGGTGGATCGGGGCAGCCGGAAGCCCCCGGGCATTTGGGCATGGCAGCAGGCAAGGGGGGCCCGAGCAGGCCTTCCCCCCACTTGCCGCGGCGGTTGAGGGGGGCAAGGTGGGCCAGGGGCGGCTGGCAGCCTGTCTGCGGCCATGCATGGCGACGGGCGAGCCAGAATAGGCTTCCCCCCGCTCGCTGCAGTGGTTGAGTGGGGAAAGGTGGGGTGGGGGCAGCTGGCGGCCTGTCTA
>NW_015160879.1:272271-303968 GCF_001447785.1 Gekko japonicus
AGGCTTCCCTCCTCGGCCACCTGGCTGGCCCACCTGCCGCAGCAGGGGTGCAAGGCTGTCGGAACCAGCACCCGGCGTGGTCGTCGGCTGGTGCTCGCTCCCCCCTCCACTAGCGCAAGGTCCCAATGGGTGAAGGCACCAGGGCTCGTACCTCCCCCCGGCACACCCTCGGGGGGGGGGCAATCCAGCAGCGGGACGCGGCCACCCAGCAATTGGCTGAGTTTTAGAGTGGCAGTTCAGGCAGCGAACTGATTTTGCCGCGCATTAATCCTGCCACCCCATTGGCCAGAAGTCACCCCAACTGGCTTTTATATATAAGGAGAGATTAAGTCATATACTGGTCTGCTCCTGACTAGGGTTGCCAACTGCCTGCGGAAAACCTGTCCTGCCCCTTTAATAGGATGTTATGAGAGCCAGTTTGGTGTAGTGGTTAAGTGCTCTCTAATCTGGGAGAACTGGGTTTGATTCCCCACTCCTCCACTTGCAGCTGCTGGATGACCCTGGGCAAGCCATAGTTCTGTCAGAGCTATTCTTGAAAAAGCAGTTCATTGAAAGAGCTCTCTCAGCCCCACCTACCTCACAGGGTGTCTGTTGTGAGGAAGGGAAAGGAGATTGTAAGCCACTCTGAGACTCCGAGTCAAGGGCGGGGTATAAATCCAATCTCTTCTCTTCTTATTATTTTCCTCCACACCATGAAAAGCATAAACCTCTATTAAAGGAACAGCACATTTTTCTCCAGATCTGTTGATAACACTACTCCTAACAGAGGCAAACTGTTAAATATATAAGAGTTGGTAAGTAACTAGATATTAAATGGAACTCACTCATTTTCTAACAATTTTTAATTCTACTATTAATCACAAGAGATTAGAGGAAAGCTTAAAAAGTCATATCATTTATAAATTCATCTTACACTTCTGCATTATTTGAACAGCAGGAAAAGGAAATTTACCGTACAATAAGTAATTAAATTATAATTGAAAGTGGCAATAGCAATAATTCCTCCTTGATACCTCATGCTGTTCCCCAGAACGAACACACTTCAACTCCTAAGAGAATTGTGCATGTGTCGTCTTAAAATAAATGACCCCACTGACTGCTTATGTCAGTATAAATCTTTTTCTTCTTCAAAGGAAAAACAAACAAGGTAATTACAGACAGTTATATTTAATCAAACAGCTGGCAAAGAGAGATTCCCAGGTTAAATTTTCAAAGAAACTTACTGATAATTGATGAGTTTCCTCTGGATCTATGAGTTTTTTTCCCCTGATAACTAAAGATGAGCTTGCATTATTCTTTGTAACAAGAAAAGTTACCAAAAGTTGACTTTTTAAACTTTCATTTTCCTGCAGTAAATTATGTATCTTGTAAATGCCTCCTATATGGCTACATACATATCTGAAACTTTAAACCGTTACTCTCCCCAACCACAGGCAAACCATTTCGTGTAAACCACAACATATGAACACAACGTTAAAGGGACTTTTACTGTACTTTATATGTTTCTAACTTTGGGAATTATAGGGAGCTTTGAGCCACAAGGGAAAAGCACGGTATAAATATTTTAATCAACCAACAAATAAAATAAAATACACATGGGCCTCAAATGGCTGATCTATCCAGCCCTTATGACAGTAAGCCCTAATCACACAGGAATGTACATGCACAGGCTTTGATTTACACTTAGGACTCTACATGCAGTGACGAAGGGTGTGCACTGTATATTTTTTTCATCTGTGCTTTGCAATACACCTATGTCTGACCTAGTCATTCTAGACTCTCTTTGTACTAACCCCCACATACACACCCTTCCTGATGGACACTGTCATTTTGGTCACAACAGATTAACACAGCCATCCCTCCGTAACCAAGCACAGAGGTTCATTCTAGCCCCCTACCATCCAGCTCGACAGTAAAGCAATTCAAGCAATTTCACAGGGCACTATCAGAAGTACCACATGAAGACCAAGTGCCAAGACCTGGAGCTCACTGTCCAAGCCCCACAGCACTCTCTCTACATTCCTTCTGGCTCCTTCTCTATTGGGACTGGATCTTTGGCAGCAACTTTCATTCTCTAACAGTAGGATCTGAATATGCTAGAAGGAGAAGGCATCTTTTTAGCCTTGATATACTTTGGTATTGGAGGGCCTAGAGAGGAAGAAAAATGTCCACACGTTTGGCAGGCACTCTGTTCTCATGCTGTGTTGACTTTCTCCCTTCATTTTTTTTTTAAAACAAAACTATCCCATATACCAAGTTACACTGCTTTTCTTTAAAGTTATATGTAAAATTCTTCACACAGACACACACACACACATATACTGCAAGTTAATAGAGTATGGAATGTCAAAAAGGGCATAATGACCTTCCTCACTTCCACAAAACTCCCACACAGACCATTTCTACCTTCTCAACCATTGTTCAGCTCAAATTCCTCCACCCCCACCTTTTTTAGCTTCCCAGAATACACATGTCATCCTGCCCCTTGTTATTTTTCCAGGTATCATTATAGTCCAAATCTTCCTATTCAACCCATTTTTCTTACTTTCACAGATGACCAAAACCCTCCTGTCCCTTTTCCCATCTTCTTGGTTGTCTCTTTGCACCAAGTCCTTCTATTCACTTTCTCCCATCTGAGTCCCAAAACACAGAATATTTTAACAAACGTAACCATTATTAATCACTTAGAACTTTTACTGACAGGACTGTTATATTTTTCAGCAAACACACATTTCAAAAACTAAGATACTTCAAAACAATCAATATATTTGTTCCCTCAAAAGCCTTAGAATATAGGCCATAATCTACCTTGTGAATTTTGCAGATGATATCAGATTGAGTTATACTCAGCAGGTCATTGTTTCCCTTCAAGGGCTTGGGATGATCCTTAAATTCTTCACCTCGAAATGCCTCTTCTGTCAAGCTACTGTACTGTTGGATCATGGTCCCCATGCCTCCATCCAAAACCATAATGCGCTCTTGCAGAATTGATTCAATTTCATCCTTCAAACTTTTCTTGATATCTGTGTTAAGAAAAAGTACACATTCAAAACAGTCAATCTCTCTTACATATTATCTACTCTACTTCACAGTGGTGTCCACTGGAGATTAGAAAACAAAGATGCAGTAACAGACACAGACCCTGCTAAAAAATGAAGTTTTCCATACTATTTTGAATTTTTTAAAAAGTAAATAATAATAATAAATAATAATAATTGTTTGCACAGGGGTGCTCATAGCAATCTGTAGAACATACCTCTGAATTGTGTCATCTGCAGGTATAACAGTATTGAACAAAACAGCCAGTTTCAGGACTAAGGAAAAAATACTGCTAGATCAGAGGTCCACAATCCTTTGAAGGCCACTGAGAAGGCCCTTGCCCTGGTAGAGGCCAGTCTGGTGTCTTTCAGTCCAAGGAGGGCCAAATGGTTTTGCAACCCTGACCTCAGTGCTCTCTGGGGGACATGTGGGGGAAGGTGGTCCTTCAGGTAGGCTGGCCCCAGGCCATATTGGGCTTTAAAGATCAAAACCAGCACCTTGAAGCAAATCCGGTACTCTGTAGGCAGCCAGTGCAATGCCTTTAGCACAGGCTGGATGTGCTTCCGCATAGGAGTGCCCATCAACAGCCTGGCTGTCACATTTTGCACCAGCTACAGCTTCTGGAGTTGCAATAAGGACAGCCCCATGTAGAGAGCATTGCAGTAGTCTAATTTCGAGGTGACCATTGTGTGGATCACTGTTGCCAGGTCATTGCGTTCGAGGAAGGGAACCAGCTGCCTAATCAGCCGAAGATGGTAAAAGGCTGCCTTGGCAGTGGCTGCTACCTGGGCCTCCATTGTTAAGGTGGCATCCAGGAGCACTCCCAGACTCCTGACCCTCAGTGCTGGCACCAACAGTGCCCCATTGAAGGCTGGCAATGGGATCCCTACTCCTGATCCACTCCGACTCAGGCACAGGACCTCCGTCTTTGTCAGATTCAATTTCAATCAACTCAGTCTAAGCCAGCCAGCCACAAACTGCAGCGCCTGGTCCAGATCTTCCTGGCCGCCCAACAACAGATACAGCTGGGTGTCATCCGCATATTGGTGACACTCAAGCCCGTGTCTCCAGGCAATCTGGGCAACAGGGCGCATGTAGATGTTCAATAACATCAGGGAGAGCACTGCCCCTTGGGGCACTCCACAGATCAGTGGGTGCCTTCGGGTCATCTGATCCCCCTTTGTCCCCAACCATGAAGAAAGGAGACTAGCCCTTGCAAGGCAAGCCCCGGTACCCCCATGTTGGCGAGGTGGTGGGTCAGTCGAATGCCGCCAACAGGTCCAACCCCAATCCAGATGCCTCCGGAGCTCGTCTGTGAGGGCGACCGGTGCTGCCTCCCTCCCATGGCCTGGGCAGAAGCTGGACTAAAACGGGTCTAGCATGGAAGTGTCATCCATAAAGCTCTGCAGTTGTATCGCCACCGCCAAATAGGGCAAATTGGAAACCAGCCGATTGGACTACAACTCTGTTCTGTTCTAGTATAGTATAGCTTTGCTGTCAATTAACTCTTTGGGGAGGAGTTAGTCTAAAAGGGTAACTGAGAATAACACTGCATCTGCACATTATACAAAGTTACCCAAAAGATGTGAAACAGGAGAAAAGAAATTGTGCCAGAAGAGCCAGCGTGAGGCAGGCAACACAAGGCAGATAGCACTCGATTCACTGTTGGCAGAAACAACATGAAATATAACCAAGAAAACCAGATTATACAAAAGGCTGGCAATAACCACAACAAAGCATTCATAGCATATGGAAAAAAAAATCTTAATGATGTGCATATGTCACCTAATCCTCCCTGCACGCCTTTGTGTACCCTTGTAGGTAGAAATCAATGCCTGCAATTTTTGCTTTCCGGATTGTACATTTAAAAATCTAGATTCTTATAATGTGGTCTGCAGGGTATGCCGGCCAGACAACCCAAAACACAAACCACGAGGAGCTCAAGGGGGCGGGAGGAGGGAAAGAACAAAATGACAGCGAGCGGGGGAGGGAGGAAGATTCAGGTGGGGAGAGAGAGGAGGCGGGCAACGGAGGCGAAGCAGCGCCGCGAGGCCGTCCTGCCTCCCTGCGAGTCTTTGCGGCTTCCTAATTTAGTCTCTCTAATTGGTATTCTGTATCGCATCATTTAGTACGTCTGTGGGGGCGGGGAAAGAAAGATACAGAAGAAACTGATAAATGTGAAATCAGGGAAGGACTAAAACCAAAGTCTGATGTTAGTTTTGCTTATCTCCAGAAACACCAAGCAGTATTTTCTACGTCCGCCTTTGACTTTAAAAAAAAGTGAATTAAATTTTTTTTAAATTACACGGTAGAACAAATAGGAAGGTTTTTTTTTCTGTGTTGACTCTGTAAACTGATTTCCGCACGTTCTCCAACTCCGTGCCCATTTTCTGCGGTAAATAATGAAGCCCGTTAACGATCTCTGCGACAAGGCACGGGAAAGCGCTTAATGCCTACGGGAACAAACATTGCAACTCTACTCTCAAAGCACGACACACACTGGAGAATAAAGCCAGAATCTTTCCACAGCCCAACATTCCAGGCCACTGCGACCTTACAACCAGCTCCACGTGGACACACACCATTCGACTGCCCAGTCAATTCGTGGAGCGTAGGCGACATCCCGTTCTTCTCCCTCGAATGCGTAAAAGAAGAAAGCCAGTTCACCGCTTAGAAAGGCCCTACACAAAATGTTCGACTGCCCAGTCAATTCGTGGAGCGTCGGCGACATCCCGTTCTTCTCTCTCGAATGCGTAAAAGAAGAAAGCCAATTCACCGCTTAGAAAGGCCCTACACAAAACGAAGAAAGCGCCTGCGCGACTCTCCCGTGCGCAGACTCACATGAAGTTGGCTGTATTTCCCTAATTCATAAACTGTGCAGGGGATTATGCCGACCCGAGCATTCTCCTCCAATCTTATTGGAGCCCTGTGGCGGCGGGAGGAGGAGCAGGAGGAGTGATCATGAGTGCTGCCGCCCATGGGGGACTCCAGGGCAGGGGAGGGAGGGCGGTATCAAAGAGGAATCTGCTCCGGTAGTATTCAGGATTTGTTCCTCCCGGTGCGGCTTGTGCCGAGCTCCGAGTCTGTAGCGGAGGCATGGGGAAAGCCTTTTCCCGCTTACCCTTCACCGCTCCAAGGCAAGCTGCAGCCTGTTTCGATAGGCTATGATAACCCACCCAAGGGATGTTCTAAAAGGAAGGATAGGATTGCCCATTGGAAACAATGGGAAACACTTGAAGGCCCATTGGAAATCATGGGAGCCAGGAATGCCAATTGACTTGCATGGGCTTCATTGAAATACATTACAGTACAAGTAGAGTTGCAATAAAAATGCAGAATGGATTTTCCATTAGGGTCTCTGGGCGCAAATAGGGGACTCTGAGACTGGAATGAGAGAATGACAGCCCCTAGGAGTAACAGAAGTGTTCTGGGACTGGGATGAGAGACCATGGAGTGGAATGACAGCCCCTAGGAGTAACAAGTGTTCAGGGACTGGAATGAGAGACCACGGAGTGGAATGACAGCCCTTGGGTGTAGCAGGAGTGTTCAGGGATCGGAATGAGAGACCACGGAGACAATCATTCATTGTCTAGAATGATGATAATAATGTCTAGAATGATGATAATAATGCCCCTATATAAATCAATGGTGAGACCTCATTTGGAATACTGTGTGCAGTTCTGGGCACCACACCTTAAAAAGGATATTATAGCTTTGGAAAAAGTGCAGAAAAGGGCAACTCGAATGATAAAAGGGTTGGAACACTTTCCCTATGAGGAAAGATTAAGGCGCTTAGGGCTCTTTAGCTTGGAGAAAAGACGACTGAGGGGTGACATGATCGAGGTTTATAAGATTATGCATGGGAAAGAGCAGGTAAAGAAAGAGGTACTTTTCTCCCTTTCTCACAATACAAGAACTCGTGGGCACTCCATGAAACTGCAGAGCGGTCGGGTTAGAACGGATAAAAGGAAGTACTTCTTCACCCAAAGAGTGATTAACACATGGAATTCACTGCCACAGGAAGTGGTGGCGGCTACAAGCATGGACGGCTTCAAAAGGGAATTAGATAAGCATATGGAGCAGAGGTCCATCAGTGGCTATTAGCCACAAGGTATAGCTAGGGGCTCTGGGGCAAGTGATGCTCTGTCTTCTTGGTGCTTGGGGGGGGGTCAACAGTGGGAGGGCTTCTAATGTCCTAGCCCCACTGCTGGACCTCCTGATGGCACTGGTATTTCTGGCCACTGTGTGACACAGAGTGTTGGACTGGATGGGCCTTTGGCCTGATCCAACATTGGCGTCTCTTATGTTCTTATGTTCTTATGATGTGTTGCTTTTTAATGTTGTTTTATAGATATCTCATCCAAAATTTTATGGCTGGTTTTTAATGTTTTATGCTTTTGTTTTTCACATTGCTAACTGCCTCATACAGGTCTCCAGAGAGGTGATCGATAAATCTCCTAAATAAATAAAATATTTCTTGGTGTACATTTCAAAGTGGGCAAATATTTAGAAATACATGGAAAATTAATCTCAAATCTCATGTAACCCCAAGAATAGTTTAAAACACACATTGCTGCATTTCAGAATGGGTAGCGGTGTTGTTTGTGACAATTGCCCTTGCAAAACTGATCAAGGAAGCACGTAAATCAGAAACAATGGGCTTGAGATCGATGAATGACATGAAATCATTTATTCCTGTTAAATGTAAGCATCTGTTTGAAAGCTATTAGGACAGCAACAGTGAGACCATCAAGCATAAATGAGACCTTGTTGGGCCGGGCCATGTGTGTCATAAAAGGCAATGCCAGGTAGTGGAGATATACACTTTATAAAGGACACAGACAAACACAATTAAATATTTTTAAAAAACTTTAACACATTTCCATTGAGTTTGACACCGCTGCAAACTATATTGATTACTGATAACCAAAGATTGTGCAGGTAACTAGCTGTATGCATCTAAATGGAAAAAGGACATACAGGATATTGGAGAAGCTATCTGGAGGTTCTTGTTCAATAAAGATTATTGGCTCTGACCATACACATTTCAGCCTATTGACCCTCCTCAGTGGTCAAACAGATGATATTACAAAATGGCTCCTGACATTACAATGCAAGAGTCATTTCTTATAAATTGACCAAGACATTTTTTTTCTGGAGGAGAAAGGAAAAACAGAACAAATTGTTAATTAATTATTAGAAATGATAAAATAGAAAACATGTCCCAAAATATATTTTAAGTTACTTAATAATGATTATCGTCTGTGACCAAAGGCAAAGATATTAATCAGAGACCTCATTCTTGATAGTTTGCTGCCATGGTCAGGTACACTTTCCTACAGTAATGGTTCAATTGTGCACCTAATTTTTTAAAAATATATTCTTATTTTAAAAAATGTTTTTTAAAGAACTGATAAGCTGCCTTGTACCAAATCAGATCATCACTCCGTCAAGATCAGTACTGTCTATTCAGACTGGTAGCAGCTCTCCAAGGTCTCAGGCAGAGGTCTTTCCTATCACCTACTTCCCAGTTCTTTAACTGAAGGTGCCAGGGATTGGATCTGGAACCTTACACATGCAAATCAGGCACTCTTCCACTGAACCCACAGTGGCAGCATCTGTAATGAGAGAACAGCCAAGGAAAATGTCCAGTAGCACTTGGAAGCGCTCAGGTGGAGCTGAGAACAGAAGGGAGAGAACTTGGGTAGGACATATCCCTATTCTCTTTTTTTAAGGCTTGGGTAGGACATGTGCAAATAAACATACAGTAAAGGTGGTCTGAAGTGCTATGCAGGTTCAAGGAAGTGAGATCAAACGTGTAAGGTGACTTGTCTTAGAGCAGAGGAGGAAATTGCTTCAGTGTTACCACATGCCAAGCGCACAGCTTTTTTGGTAGCCAGGGATGCAAAGGCAGTGAAGGGACTATCCAACATGGGGCAATTGAGCTTGACTGTGCTCAGAAATGGGCTGTGTGATTGAAATGAGAATCCCATATTCCTTTCAGGAATGGAGGAGGGGAAGCCACAATGACTATCAACAACTACTAGCCATGGTGACTGAGGGGAACTTTCACATTCAGAGGCACTGACATCTGAATTCCAGAGCCAGGAGGCAACATTAGGGCAAGGCCTCAGCCTCTGTGCCCTGTTGTTAGCACTCCAGAGGAACTGGTTGGGCACTGTGTGAGACAGGATGCTAGAGTAGATGGACCATTGGTCTAGTCCAGTAGGGTTCTTTTTATCTTCCTATGACATGGAAAAATAGAATAATATATCAATTGAAATTACATTTCTCACTTGGTCAGAAAAATTTAATGCCACCAAGAGCCAATAGTGATGTAATAGTATGAAGTACCCTACCCCCTTTATGCTAGGCACTGGGTTGATTCAATCAGGATGGAAAAAAGTATGACTCTCTGCGCATGTGTCCCACCACAGATTACGGGAAGGGGAGGGAATGACCCAAAATTCAAATGTGTTGGAGAATACAATTATTACAGCATAATATTGATTACTAGAGGGACACCAGTTTGTCAAATACATACCCAGTCAACCTCTTCATTTAAGCCATGTGGGGATGATTGTTGCATGTAATGTCAGGAGCCATTCTGTAATATCATTTGTTTGACCACCGAGGAAGATCAGTGGGCCAAAATGGTTATGGTCAGGGTCAATAATGGTCATTTTTGGTTGTCATGATACAATTTGATTCTTAATTGAGGCTATCATCAGGGCCTATATCTGTTTTTAATTTACTTTGTAATAAATACACACATTTTTTGTATATGTCAATATTTAATATTTTGAATTTGACAGAATTATTGGGTGTTTACATTCAGATCTTCTTAATCTTTAGGTTCTTAATTCAGTTTAGTTTGGGTTAGATTCCTCCCCCCCATTTTTTTTTCCATTTTCAGTCTTGTTCAATTTTTAAAAAAATTCTGCTTGTTTAGATTTCAGAAGAGACAGTATCAGAATGACCACTCATTGGTATGTAACGTCATGAAAGTTTACAAGATGTATTAAACTGACAGTGGTATCTCTTTTTTTTAGGCTTGGGTGGCACATGGTCCAACCGTGTTGGGAAAGTAAAGTTCCTCCATGTGGGATGGAAGTGCCTCCAAGACGATGAGTTTTAAGAAAATGGTTGTAACAATTATACAAGTGTGATCTGCTGATGTGCCTAGCTGAACTTGTCGAAGAATTATATCTTACAGCCCAACATATACATAGAATCATTGAATCATAGAGTTGGAATTGACCTCCAGGATCATCTAGTCCAACCCCCTGCACAATGCAGGAAATTCACAAATACCTCCCCCCCAACACCCCCAGTGACCACTGCTCCACACTCAGAAGATGTAAAAAAAAAAACCCTCCAGGATCTCCAGCCAAACTGGCTTGGAGAAAAATTGCTTCCTGACCCCAAAGTGGTGATCAGCACTTCCCTGGGCATATAAGAAAGAGCCACAAGAAGTGAACTAAGCACTGATGCACATGTTTACTTGTAACTCCTGCTGTAGTCAGTGGGGCTTTGTTCCACGCAAGTTTGCGCAGGACTGCAGCCCTACTTAATTACCAGAAGATTGTTCTGAATCTGCTGGTCACAGACTGCACACACCAGACATTAGAAAGCTATTAGACCTTGTAAAGAATCGCAATCTAAGGCTTATGAAGTAATCCATATATTAAGGCTAACAGCATGTAGTAAATATCAGAGAAAATAAGGAAAGATTATTTTTCATCAACAGTAGGCTACAGTTATTAGAACTATTACTAACAAAGATGTAAGACTGGCATACAATATGCAACATATGGGGCTCATTTAACTACCCGTTAATGCAGACATTACTAACCAGAATTATATGTATTTGGAAACTTGGTGGCATAATTGGATATTTTTAGGGATACGTTTTTTAAAAAGAATAAACAGCTGTTCTTCTCCCCAAAACTTTAACGTTTGTTTTTGTCTTTAAAATCGCTGGGGGGAGTCTAGATCAATTTCTGTAGAATTAGCAGTTTCAAGGAAGGTAAAAACAGGCAGGTGTGCCCTTTTCCACTCATGATCTCCCCTTCCCCATTTCATTTTTTCCCCTGCCACCTTCAGAAACTAAAAGTATGGCTCGCTGTGAGGAAAAGGCCTGGGGAGGAGAGGTTGCAAGAGGGAATCAGCAAGCGGCAGAAGGGCCAAGCAGTTAAGAACATAAGAACATAAGAGACGCCAATGTTGGATCAGGCCAAAGGCCCATCCAGTCCAACACTCTGTGTCACACAGAGGCCAGAAATACCAGGTGCCATCAGGAGGTCCACCAGTGGGGCCAGGACACTAGAAGCCCTCCCACTGTTGACCCCCCCAAGCACCAAGAATACAGTGCATCACTTGCCCCAGACTGAGAGCCCCTATCTATACCTTGTGGCTAATAGCCATTGATGGACCTCTGCTCCATATGCTTATCTAATTCCCTTTTGAAGCCGTCCATGCTTGTAGCCGCCACCACTTCCTGTGGCAGTGAATTCCATGTGTTAATCACTCTTTGGGTGAAGAAGTACTTCCTCTTATCCGTTCTAACCCGACCGCTCAGCAATTTAATGGAGTTCCCTCCCACGTACAGATTCTCCCCTTCAAACGCCATCCCCGTGCTCCCACATTTACCTTAATTGGCAAAGGTGTTTGAGGATATGGTTGCCAGCCGCCTGGAGAAAAAATATCCTGCACCCTTAGCAGAGGCTTAGTGGGATGTCATTTACCAAATTATGTCATTTTACTTTCATGCTATGAAAACCTTCACGTGTTTATTTCCGCATATTAAGCCTGTATTGAATAGGCTTTTTCCTCCAGGTAAGGTTGCTAGTGCCTCTATTAGGAAACACAGTTCTGCCATAAGTAGTTTTGTCCGTCCCCCGTCCCCTCCATATGTGACAAAGAACAAAGAGATGAGCATCATACTGTGAGGAATAGCACAGCACTAAATCTGAAACAGTAGCAGCCGAAGCAGATTTACACCCTTCTATTCATCAAAGTCAATGGGTTTAGAAAGGTGTGACTTATTTGCTTTGCAGTCTTCATAGATCAGAAATTATTTGGTGCTGACAGGCTTTCTCCAGTTTTATACAGATAACAGAGGATGCTAGATGGTAAGTACAAGGTCAAGTTGGCAGTATTTTTTCCTGGGGTTTTATTTTAAAAATGGACACAGGATAACACAAGCTTTGGGGAGCGAATTTGAGTTTTACTTTCATGCTATGAAAACCTTCACCTGTTTATTTCTGCATATTAAGCCTGTATTAAATAGGCTTTTCCCTCCAGGTTGGTAGTGCCTGTATTAGGAAACACAGTTCTGCCATAAGTAGTTTTGTCCGCCCCGCCCCCCATATGTGACAAAGAACAAAGAGATGAGTATCATACTGTGATGAACTAAATCTGAAACAGTAGCAGCCAAAGCAGATTTACACCCTTCTATTCATCAAAGTCAATGGGTTTAGAAAGGTGTAACTTATTTGCTTTGCAGTCTTCATAGATCAGAAATTATTTGGTGCTGACAGGCTTTCTCCAGTTTTATACAGATAACAGAGGATGCTGGATGGTAAGTACAAGGTCAAGTTGGCAGTATTTTTTCCTGGGGTTTTATTTTAAAAATGGACACAGGATAACACAAGCTTTGGGGAGCGAATTTGAGCTTTGTTTAGCTCACTGTAAAAGTGCCCATTATAAGCAGGCAGAACTGTCTTGTTATTAGCATGCCCAAGAGTTCATGTTTATGTGCAGTCAGGCAGTTCAAGCCTGTAGAGCTTAGATGTAATGATTTCACACATACAAAATAGGACACATCCCGGTTGGTTTCTGTGACAGAACTAGGCTGTCATAGGTGAAATACTCATTATACGGGACTCTGGGAGTTGTAGTAACCTATCCTGTTGCTACAGGATGCCGTAGATTAAGAAAATGAGTCAGATCCACCCTGCAGTTATTTTGATTGACTCATACTAACGGTTAGCACACAGTTAATGAGTGTCCCCATTTGGAGGATATTGTTGGCTTGTCAACTGGACAGTGCTCTCATGGAAGCACATGGCTTTCAGCTGCCTGTTGCTATCTCCTGAGCCCCCACAATGGTTTGCTTCTTCTGAAACTGAGCATGAGGTAAAGGGGGAGAATTTTCCACTGGACAGAGGAGGGTTAGAAACTAGCTGGTCACTGCTGGAGATAATTGTATTGGTGTGACACACAGAGACTGGGAGCAGAGCTTGCTGCTGTTGTCAAGTATGAATCAACCCTAAATACTGGGAAATTATGGAATAATTCGCATTGTCATTTATTGTGGATCCAGAGCCCGATGGAAGATAATGTAAACAGAACAACAAGGAGGTACACAATGGCTTAACTCCGAAAACAGTTGATAGTTTCAGGTGGCTCTCAGCTTCTGTTGTGGTTCTGATTTAAAACCATTATCATAGCCCTATTCATGTTACAGTGAACCCTCATTAAACCTGCGTGTACATGCATACAACCAGCCCCTTAGCCATGGGGGCATTTGAGGGCAACACCCCCCCCAAATTAGCCCTGCCCCCTCCCTCCCAGTCCCCCTCCCCCCCCCTCCCGAGCCCACATGAGCTGCCATGTCTCTTTTCCACAGCCCAGCTGGGTTTTGCCAGCTGTATCCCCAAAGCAGAGCAGGGAGGAGGCAGGCTGCACAGGTGCAATAAGGATCCAGGGTGGGCCATTTGTTTTTCGCTGCGCAGGCCCATCGGGGTGCCACTGTACCCAGTTCACCTCAGCTTCTTTTCCCCCACTCAGCTCACCTCACCTGGTTGAGCCAGGTGGGCACTGCGACTCCCACGGCTGCTTTCCCACCTCCCTGATAGGACAAGAGAACGATATTCAAGCAGACAGGTCTCCTGGGGCACGCTAGTGCAGTTCAGAATGGAGAAGAGAGCAGGTAGCCTCGCCCAACTCACAGCTTCCTGCAAGGAAACCAACTAACGTCTTGTGGGCATCAACAGAAATCTTTCTTTCCAAAAGTGGTGCACTGATGCGAAAGGCAAATGGTTACACAGAGAAAGCAAACAAATGAAAAATGGAATAACTGAGTGGGTCAGAGGATGCGTGCAAATGTTTCGTTTTTATTTTATTTTTTGTATTTAGTTTTTTGTGGGAGGTCGGAAGTGATGTCATGGTGCCCCCCCTCCCAATTTTCTTGCTATAGGCCTGCATACAACTATTTGAAAGAAAGAGCCAACTTGTGTTCAATTTACAAATGGAACTGGGACCAGTACCTGGATAAATGTGGGGTTTCAAACACATGTTCAACTGTGCATGCACTGAATGTAACGTGAAAATTAGTCAACACACGTATGGAAACGTATTAGGTATACCCTGTAAGTGGACTGTACATGTGTCTACTGTAACGTGAACCAGGCTAGTGTGTATAACAGATGCTAAACTATCAAGTGACAAATCCCAGGGCTGATTTTTTTAAAAAACATGATGTTTGTAAGTCTCTCTCTTTTTCTTTTAGAGCCTAAAAATTCTAAAATCCCAGTCAAGATCAAGCAGGGCCAAGTCATTTTGATACACGATATCCAAAGGATGCTGTGTTGAATAACTAGTAATTGGCATACTTCAGTGCAACTCTGCTTCATCGTCGGGCCAGCCATGAGTCAACATCTGTGATAGGGAAGAACAATGCTCCCTCTAAGCTATGGAGTCCTGTGAGCCAAAATTCCCCTTTGTGAGCTACTGGCATTAAAGTTGTGAGCGAGAAGAAGAAGAGAAGAAGAGATTGGATTTATACCCCGCCCTTCACTACCCAAGGGAGTCTCAGAGCGGCTTACAAACTCCTTTCCCTTCCCCTCCCCACAACAGACATCCTGTGAGGGGGGGGGCTGAGAGAGCTCTGACACAAACTGCTCTCTTTCAAGGACAGCTGTGCCAGAGCTTGTGACTGACCCAAGGTGCAAGTGGAGGAGTGGGGAATCAAACCCAGTTCTCCCAGATTAGAGTCCGCACACTTAACCACTACACCAAACTGGCTCACGAGTGATTTGACTGCTGCATAAATTAGTTTGCTCTGGAGGTCATCCTTCCTGAGCTTAGACAAAAATGTGTGAGCTGGAGCTAGCTCACACTAACTCAGGTTAGAGGGAACACTGGGGAAGAATATATCAGTACTCCTCATGACCAAACTTCTTGTTATTGTTGCTGTCAAGTCACAGCTGACTTATGGCAACCCCCCTTAGGGTTTTCAAGGCAAGAGACGTTCAGAGGTGGTTAAGCCATTGCCTGCTTAGCTTCCAAGGTCAGGCTTGTCGGTACTATCCAGGCCAGGGTATGACCAAACTACCAATGCTAAATTTATCTTAAGTTCTTGTGGAAAGGAAGGCCATGAAAAGAAACACAAAGCAGACAACCAAATTGAGAGCAGAACAAAGAAAAGATACCAAGTATTAATAATGTTTGAAGATACACTGAACTCATCTCAACTCTGTAGCCCATATTAAAGTTTGACAAGCAGACTTTATTTAGTAGGCACATTTTTAACAGTACTGGGTTGTACAGCTTTTCGTTATTTGTGAATATTTCCATTTGCGTGCATTGCATTTCCCCCCCCTCCCCCGGTGACTGCTAGGCTTCAAGTAAAAAAAAATATTGCTTTGCTTTTCTGAAGTCTGTTGAAATGGAAAAAAGTCAACAATAAACTGTCAGACAAACTGCGCTACTTAAACAACGAACTACCACCATGACACACAGCATTAATCAAGACCAGATACAGCAGGTACATGGTAGAGAACAAACACAGAGAGTTTCCTAATATCCCGTTTGTTAATGTTGTGCCCTTTCAGCTGCCAAGTTAAAAGTCAGGTATTGCTTTTGAGGCTAAGGTTTTCACTTATCATCAGCTTGCTGGCATCAAAAGTCTTTATGCCACTACAAAGGTTGAAGATCCAAAATAGCATTTCACATTTCAAAAAGAGAGGGGTTTTGCTGTTTTGTTTTAGCTACATTTTTGGTTTGACACATTTCCTAGCCTCTCTCATATATGCAGCTCCACCTGCGGAAGCGTTACCGAATTTTATATCCTTAGATGAAAGCATTACCTTGGCATGAAAGCAAAAAGCAGAGGGAGACTGCAGAAGACTCTCCTACAGCACGAAGAACTCATGAGCAAAACATTTCATAAATATTACAATTGCAGAGGATTTGATTTCAAATGGTTCCAATATATCACTTTTCCTGAGGCTTTCTAACTCAACACAGACAGAATTTTTTTCCTGTGTGTTTTGCTTTTCCTTTAAAATACAGCTGGGTACTTCATTTGGGAAACCGTATAATGCTGACAGAGTAAATACAATATCAAATGCTGCACACTTTATATGGTATAGTTATTTAATGAATGTACCTGCTAAATTTGAGAAACTTGCTTTGAAGTCAGCTTGCCAAAGAAGCAACAAGCTGGAAAGTAAAGTGTTTATGTCAATTGATTAAGGTGGCCATAGCCAGTTACAGGTCACTCTCCCCATACAATGCTGATGAAAATGAGGTATAATCCAAAGCCCCAGGAACAGCACCTGGACCCTTGTACGCTGGCATCCGTTTGATACAATACTGAGCTTGTTCAGGTGGCAGTTCTCGAAGCAACTCATCAGCAAGAATATAAAGCTGCAAAGTTTTAAAATGAGAAGTTTAGTTTTCCGTGCAACTGCTCACAATCAGGGGAAAAAATGAAGTATTTTTAATGCATACCATATAGAGGCAATATGGGAATGAGCAAAAAGTCTAGAGGAATCTGTTATGCCATACATCACCTAATATAGCAAGCTGGTACCTTTTCCTACCAGATTTGCTAAGGTATGTCTAATTTTACAGGGCTCTGATAATCAGTGTAACTAATTCTCACATGCCACATGACACCTTCTGATTCCTCAGTAATCCATATTGTACGCTACAGGAATTGTATATTGTGCAAAATCGTGCAGAGTATGGTACCATCATCTTCTTTGCTTCCCACATTACCCATTTAGGTCTTATTAGAATATGTGTATCTGCTGTAGAAATATGGCCCAAGCTTTAATTTAAAAAATAGCACAAGTATATGAGAGTCAAACCAGACAAGACACTGGAACATCTATGAACAGGTCTACTGCAGGTTTTTAAATAGGAAGGTGGGTTGTGTTGGGCAGGGACCACTTCCCTCACCCTTATCCAAACTTCAGTTGGCCTCATTTGCCCAATGGCTGAAATATACAGATGCTAAACAGTTATTTATACTTGTGGCTGGTGGCTATTGGGGGGGGAGGCTCTGAGGCAACTGCCTTCTTGACTGAAGACTGTCCTGTCCCCCACTCTGGCCTCTCCTATATATTCTCTAAACCCCAACTATCAACAATCGAGTAAAAAGGGGGGCACAAGTTTTGATTAGAGGATTGGTAAGCTATATGCTCCCTAAAGGCCTCTTATTTGGAAACCTGTTAGAGCAAGGCTGTACTTATTTGTAAGGTAAATAGAAGCCACTTTTTCCTAGATAGTTGACTACACAGACTAGACACAGATGGAGATGATCAACAAAGTTTTACTTAAAAGAAAAAGTATTTAATAGGGTAAGTGCTTTGTGTGCTTGGCTTCAATATATAAAGTAAAACTGGCTCTCAGCTTCACCCCCAAAGGTTTACAAACTCCCCCCCTCCGAGTGTAACTACTTTGTAGCTGAGCCTAAAGTAAAGGAAATAAACCTTGAAGGGAGATTTGATTCCCCTTTTCTCCAGACAGATCACCTCAGCAGGTTTAATGCTGTTCTTTTACCACAAAAAAGGTGCAGGTAAAAGCTTCCCTTGTTCAAAAGCCAGTCGAATCCGACTCTAGGGGGTGCTCATCTCCATTTCCAAGCCGAAGAGCCAGCATAATTTAGGAATCAAGATGCTTATTTGTCACACTAAAACAAACTTTTTTCCCTAAGCCAACTCCCAAACCCTAACTAAAAAGCCAAATAAAAGCCTGGGTAAACTAATGCTCCTGTCCAGAGCCACGAAACTCTTGTCTCAAGAAAAAAGTTTTTCTTCACCCCACTTAAACTGAGGCTGGCTCACCCCTCCTGTCCAGTGGAATCCCATGGGCTCTGATCGATA
This sequence comes from Gekko japonicus, assembly GCF_001447785.1. NCBI lineage: Eukaryota > Metazoa > Chordata > Lepidosauria > Squamata > Gekkonidae > Gekko > Gekko japonicus. Next base: position 290,430 of record NW_015160879.1, read on the forward strand.
GAGGACCAGTTGGATTTGCCTGAAGCCAAAATCACAAGGATTTGTTCAGAGCCCTGGAGGAGAGCCAGGACTTTGAGGGATAATTACCACAGCAGCCTATTCCCATTAGAGCTGACAACAGCTCCTGGGGTGCAGGGGGCAAGGACTGAGACTGACAAAACAATGCAGGAGAGAATGGCTAAGCCCCCCCCCCCCATTGCCCCAGCACCTGCAGCTGCTATTCTGCACAGGTCTCCCAACATCTTGTCTAGTTAAGTCCTAATTGTACTAAGATGCAAGAAAATAGCCTAAACATTTGTGGGTAGTTTTGCTAACTGCTTAGAAATCAAAGAAGGTTGGAATGATTAAATAGAAGTCTGCGATCAATATAACTCAATTTTGGCACCTGTGCCTTCATCGCTCGTGGTGTCCCAAAGGTTTGAATCTCAGTTTCTAATACACAAGTTCCTGTTCCTGAAAAGAGGGGGGGGGACATGGCTTTCAACTGATCTCTCCCTCCCCCAATGATTTCAGCCAAAACAAAGAAATATATATGAGTTTCTGCTCTTAAACAACCTCCTCAGAGATTTTCAAATTCACTTTATATTCCCATTGCTTTCATAATATGTACTGTTATGTCACATGCCAAATACAGAATTGTCCATCTAGTTTATTGGTACCACTGTGCTTCTGCATTCAACATGAATATTCTCTGATGTACTCCTTTAATTTAGGTCCTTTCCACACTTCCATCTTATCCCTGGTTTTTTCAGAGTTCAACTCGCAACACAATACCTTGCATTTATCCCTGGTTATAACAGCATCCGTTTATCTCGGGACAAGTGTGGGGCAAAACCAGGGTGACCTCAATGTAATGTGGAAGCAAAAAATACCCTGAGATAATTACAGGGGTGAACTCGAGTGTAGTGCAGAATGTAAGTTCGGGGACAGGGCTGAGCCAGGATTTAAGGTCTAGTGCTGAATCACCCTTAGTGACCTAAAGCACTTTGGTCACACTTCTCGCATTTAATTACTGTTGCTCTGTGAAAGCAAAGGAAGCTGTAAACAGCCAAACTTCCAGCATATGGAAGATTCCATCACCTAAGACAAAGACCAAAGACACCAACCTTATCTGAAGCGAGAATCCTGAAAGAAGCAATCACTTGTTCAGCAGTATCAGTGTCTGCAGTCTCTCTGGTCATGAAGTCAATAAAAGCCTGGAAGGAGATGGTTCCTTGACCATTGGGATCAACCAGGGCCATGGTTCGGGCAAACTCTGCTTCACCCTTAGATACAATTCAAAATCAGTGATGAAAGTAATGATATAAAACAAGTTAGCAATTCAAGTTAGTACACATACTAACTTCTTATTTATTTATTTTTTTAAAAAAATATATAAGATTAACTGAGTGCCAGATGTCTCATTACATTTTGTGTATGTTTAAATAGGAAGAAAATGGTTTGTAGCTATGGACCACAATCCAGTAAACAGCTCAATAACAAAGCGTAAGTCTGCTGAAATCATGCACTGTCTGAACTGTGGCATAGAAACCATAGCTAAATGCAATAAATAATTACCCTTTTTTAAATAAAGAGCTTGCCTAGGTTTAATTATTTTTAAAATATAGAGAAGTTGACCAAAATTAATATGTTATATAATATTGTATATGTGCATACCCCTGTGGTCATATAAAATATTTAGAAATGTATATATTTGCATAATTTGCTGTTACAGCAATGAATAACTGTATTTGATAGTAGAAAAGAATAGAGTCCAGGAGCACCTTAAAGACTAACAAAATTTGTGGTAGGGTATGAGCTTTAGTGAGTCACTACTTTGTATACAGCTAGAATGTGAGTCCATCTGTCCTATACATTGGAAAGTGGAGTGATTTCAGACGCCAAATGACATTAGCACCCAAATGACAATAGAAGGTGTGATTGGATTAGGTGTGACATGCAGAGAGGTAATAGGGGTGGAGAAATGAGATGGGAAATCTAGGTCTTGATTCAGTCCAGGTGGATGCATTGTCTTGAGTTTCATTATCAGTTGCAATTCAGTAGTGTCTCTAATCTCCCTTTGAAATTCCTTTGTAAGATAATTACTACTTTTAGGTTCGCACCTGAATGTCCTGGAAGGTTCAAATTTTCCCTCACTGGTTTTTGAATGTTATGGTTTCTTATATCAGACTTATGTCCATTAATTCTTTGATAATCTAGCATTTGGGATAATTGGACTTTTAAATTCTACCACAGTATTCATAGTGTAAAAGAAATACTGGAGACACTGCTAGGGCACCTATAATATAACTTACTTTCTTGGTAACATGTAAAACTACATTACTGTATGCTAAATTTCATACCAAATCATAACCCATCGAAATTAAACAAGCTCTGAAATCATCATGGTCCATAAGCCCATTCTTCTTCTGTTGGTGGGAAGGAGTATATGGAATGCCACAGCAAGATTTGAGGTATCAGAAGCAAGGAGAAGGCCATCACCATTCCCATTAAGAAATCCATCATCAAGCCATTAGGATTTTCAGTCAAGGACAAGTCCAAGGAGATGCATCAGTTTTAAAGGACAAAGAACAGATACAAACAAACATATCACCCAAAATAATGGGTGAATGGAAACAAACACAGAGAGAAAAGAACAGACACAGAGAAGAGAAAGAAGAAAAAGATTAATGTCCTTGAATTAGTCAAGGTCACTTACCTCAAGCTCATTTTGTTGTGAAGATGCAATTCTTTTCTCAGTTAGTGGGGTATGGAACATTATTGAAAAAGTTACCCCACTATGCAATGCCTATTACATTACTGATGAAGAATACCCACAAATTAATGCAGTCTTTCAAAAAAATATGGAGATAGATCAAGATGGGTAGCCATGTTAGTCTGTAGCAGTAGGAAAGAGCAAGAGTCCAATAGCACCTTAAAGATTAACAAAAGTTGTGGCAGGTTATGAGCTTCTGTAAGTAACTGCTCACTTCTTCAGATACAGCTAGAATGTGAGTCTATCTGTCCTTATATCTGACTCACAAAAGCTCATACCCTGCCATAAATGTTGTTAGTCTTTAAGGTGCTACTAAAATAATATACTCAGGCCCTGGTCACACGGGCAAGATATCGCGGGGGGGGAGGCGTGGCTAATTGCCCCGGCGCAGTTTGAGCCGTGATTACGCGATCAGACGTGCCGGCGGCACACCATGGGGTCCGTCCCTCTGCGCCAGCGGGTAAACGAGGGTGGTGATCACACGACGATCCTGCAGTGCGGCGAAGAAGTGGCACAGTGCAATCACACCAGCAATGGCTAGGCGCTGCTGCCGTGACAAACGGGGTCATTTTTTTTAAAGCCAAAACGGCACTTTCGCTTTCCTCTTTGTGCGCATGTGCCGTTGGGTGCTTGTGCGCATCTTGTGGAGACGTGAGGGGGGGAAATCCCTGTTTGCAAAGGGACATGGGCGGGCACCGGATGCCACCACTGGAAACGCGATCAGACGCCAGCCCTTGCCCCGCAGTTTCCGGAAACTAGTACCTTGGAGGTACTAGTTTTTAACTCCGCATCTTCGGCGGGAAGCCTCGGGTTCGCCACGGGAGCTCTATGCTTCCCAGATGTTGCGGTGTGATCGCACCCGGAAAATCCACCTATTTTCCGTCTCTGTAGCGTGGCTAATGCTCCGTGTGACCGCAGCCTCAAATATGTTCTCAATGGAAATGTGTTTCTCTATACCCTGGTATTTTTTTAATGAAACACTCCTTATACAAGGCTTATACAAGGAAAGCTATCAATTATAACACTGGCACATGTGGTGGTAAAAAAAAAGACATCAACAGTGAAAAACAAGTTATCTGGGAAAACTTGAGAAAATACTCAACTATTCAGAAGTTGTTTGAATATAGACCAAATAGTAGCAGGAAGCAGAGAATTCCAAAAAGATAACAATAACAGAAGGGCTGTGTAGGTGAAAGGGTAAAAAGGAGACACAAATCAGAAGAATGAAGAGGAGGGAACACAGAGGTGAGAAAGATTTAAGGTAAGGAGGAACCAGTTAGTGAAGTGACTGAAAAGTAAGAAAGAAATTTTTAAATGAACTATGAATGTATCAATGAAATCTCCAAAATGGAGAAGTGGCATGCGGATGGTACAGCTGCTATTATTATTATTATTATTATTATTATTATTATTATTATTATTATTATTATTATTATTATTATTATTATTGGTACAGCATGCTTGTTTTTTTAGGCTGAGAGCTGCTATCTCTATGGCCCAGCATTGGTCTGTCACCCTAGTTCAGGCCTTGACAGTCTGTAATCCATTAACCCACAGGCAGCTATGAACTGTGGCCAGTCAGGTGGCTTGACAAATTCCCCCACTTCTGTTGTCCCAGGTAGGCAGCCAAGTAGGATATTTATTGAGCCACTGCCATCTCCCCATGGGTGAATCTATACGGTGATGGGCAGTGTTCTGCCTAGTGCATCACAAGGGGACAAGGCTGCATCTGCTAGAGACGTCAAGTAGGATATTTATTGAGCCACTGCCACCTCCCCATGGGTGAATCTATACAGTGATGGGCGGTGTTCTGCCTAGTGCATCACAAGGGTACAAGGCTGCATCTGCTAGAGACATGGGGTTAAGCAGAGCTCACGTTTGCTCATTCTCCATTACCATCCTTTTGCATGTTTGGGCAGAAGACGTGGGCAACCTGGATTCAGTTATGACATTCACAGGACTGTGCAGGGATGGTAATGGAGGCCTAAAATTCTCTATAGGTTTGTCCGTCTAGAAGCCACAATTGCATTTTAAGCAATGCACAAAGGTGAACGCTTAAATTTGTGTATTGTTTAAACTGCAACTGTGTTTTTGTAGACAGATATACTGTAGACGCAGTCGGGATACCCTGAACCATGTGCAGGGTAGGGGGGCGCAGCAGACGGGGGGAGGGATTGGGACTCCAGGCCACCCTCCCTGTGCAAAGAACTTCACCAACACTCTAAGAACAACTAACGCCTCTTTATTCCATCTTGGCTTACAGGTTGTGCCCTTCTGCTCCCATAGTCCCAAAGCTGAGGGGCAGTTCTCTTCACTCCTCCCACCTCTTGGCATTCCCCAGCTCCTTGCCTCCTCTATACACCCCAGGCTCTGCCTGTCCCCACCACCACCATGATTTCTTTAGGGCACCCAGCTGTATGTGGGATTGCCAGGCCCAGGGGTACAGGGACATGGGGTGTGACATCACTTCTAGTAAAACCTAGGAATTATATCAGTCCTCTCTAGGAATTGCCAAAACCTAAGGTTTTACGACACAGAAAACTTCTACCACTGACAGTAAAAGGTAAAGGTTCCCTTGCTCGAAAGCCAGTCGAGTCCGACTCTAGGGTTGCGGTGCTCATCTCCGTTTCAAAGCCGAAGAGCCAGCGCTGTCCAAAGACGTTTCCATGGTCATGTGGCCAGCATGACTAAACACCAAGGCGCACAGAACGCTGTTACCTTCCCACCAAAGTGGTACCTATTTATCTACCTGCAATTTCTTGTTTTTGAACCACTGACAGAGGCTTCTATTTTTATTTCTTTTCTCTCACCCTAGTGTACAGCCATGTTAAGAAACAGATGGGAAACCTGTACTGTTCCCTTGGGAAGGAAGGACCAATTCCTCTGGCTACCAGTTGCCTATGGTTCTTCTAAAGCATAACAAAAATTAATTATAATGAAAAAGAACCTTCACAAATGGCATGTAGGGAAGAGGCACTTGACTATATGGTACTATATTCAACAGGCACTCATGACACTTGGAGGTTTCATGTGGCAATGGAAACAATTACTGGAATTGAATTTTTCCATATACAAAATATCGTAATTTGAATTATTAGAACATTCAATATTCCCATATAAAAAAGCATTACCGTGAAAGAAGAAATCTAGATCATGGAGAACAGATGACTAATTCCAGACTGGTAACCACGTAAGAAATGACTGGCTTTTATTGTGTAAATAAACTGCAGCATGAAAGGTCTTCTCTCATACACACATGCATATACACATCTCCTCGGTATTACAGTCTAATTTAGTTGGCCCAGTGTCAGGGAAACCAGATCAAAGATAATAATTTGCTCTGTTGCGCATAAGTATTTAAAGCCAATTTTTCTGGTAAGATCTTAATTTTATGTCTCTTTACTAATTGTCCTTCACTAAATTAAACTCAGGAATTCCTTTTATTTTTCTGCATAAGTACCTCATCCAGCACTCTTAGAAACAATAGACTTAATTAGATTAAAAGCAATTTGGTTTTGCAGCTCTTTCTAAATAATATGGGCATTTCCCCAGGCATGATATACTTGCTCTACAGAGCAACAAAAGACCCTTCAGATATGTCTATTGACCAGGCAGCCATAGACCCATTGTATAACTGTACCAATTCATTCATTTTTTGCTCAGCCTGAGGGATAGGCATCAACCCATAGGGTCAGTCCTTCCATTTTGTGCTTTGTACAGGGGGTGATGCTAAAACAATGATAATGACTACTGGGATGCCATGGTTCCCTCCAAAGAATGACAGGAGTGTCCTGATTTTCCAAAGGACCCTTGGAAAACATCAAAATAAAGGTGATCTGTTATAAGCTGAGATCCAATAGTCATTCTCTGTCAATTGTTTTAGCAGTTGCCCTTTTGTACAACGCCTTACACGTTATTGTTACAAAAAGCAGCGGGAATGGCGTAACATTATGGATAAGGGCTGAGGAATGGCCGTGGTTCATGAAGTTGGTATGGAATTTAAGTAATGCTAGGATTATCATGTGCAGATGGGATAGAATTTGGAAAGTTGTCAGTTAATATAGAAGATTTTCTGAATTTCAACTAACAATTCCCAGGGTGTTGATATATCAACTAATAGAAAGTGACCTCAGCATTATCCTGAGTTTTATGCTCACAAGTTAGTAAAGGTGTTTTCAGTCTGTCGGGTTCTGACTCCCAGAGATCGGAGTCTGGGGCTGCCGCACCCTCCAGTGCCCTTATTGTGGTAGATCACAGGTGCTGTCTCAGTTGTTGGGGAAAGAGGGTGGTTGTTGCTCACCCATGCCCCTCTCTTCTTCACCATATGCCTCTTCCTCTACCATTTGGGAGAGGCCTTCCCCACCCTCCTTGACTGTCTGGGGCCCTACCATTTAAAGGTGTGCCTACAGGTGGGTCTGCCCTAGGCTCCACCAGTGCCCTGCTAAAGAGACAGGGGCAATGGGGAGCCTGCATACTTGAGAAGCACCTTAGTTGGACTTCTGGTTTATGGCGACACGCTGGCAGACGCATCTCCTAGACCTCCCGGGGATGTGATCTGCGCACCAGCGGAAACGAGGAGGGGCGATGGGTCGCTACCCCCCCAGAGCCTTGGCAAAAGGCTCCTAGGCATGGGGCTTTTGAGGGGTGGCCTCTTTGCCAGTGCGATGCTGGGGAATTGAGATGCTCCTCCGCCCCGACGGGAATTGAGGCGCTTCTCCGCCCCGACGCTGAGTGTCCATATGGATATAGAGCCGCTGACCAGGACAAACCTTTTTCACAATACAAGAACTCATAGGCGCTTAATGAAATTAATGAACAGTAGGCTTACAAGAGATAAAGGGAAGTACTTCTTCACCCAAAGAGTAATTAACACATAGAATTCGCTGCTACAGGAACTGGTGGCATAGACAGCTTCAAGAGGGGATTAGATAAACATGGAGCAGAGGGCCATCAGTGGTTATTAGCCACAAGTTATAGATGGAACACTATGTCTGGAGCAATGATGCTCTGTATTCTTGATGCTGTGGAGGCAATAGTGGGAGGGCTTCTGGCTCTGCTGGTGGATCTCCTGAATGGCACCTGGATTTTAACCACTGTGTGACAGAGAGTGTTGGAGTGGATGGGCCACTGGCCTAATCCAAAATGGCTTCTGTTATATTTATATGGGGTCTGAGGGATCAGCTTGCTCAGACTCCTGATCTTAGAAAACCCAAGAGGGGGAGAATTGGGGAAGGTTCCCAACTGTCCCCACCACCACCAGGATTCCTCTAGGGCACCCAACTTTTTTGATATATGAATTCCCTTTCACTAAATTCTGCTGTGATCACACACACTAAATAATCCACTTTCAATCTACTTTCAATGCACTTTACAACTGGATTTTGCCAGTTCACACAGTAAAATCCAGTTGGAAAGTACATTGAAAGTGGATTATTTAGTGTATGTGATTGCAGCACTATTCCAATTAATATGTTTAGAGGAAAGCTATTCTATTTCATTCTATACACAATTTTAATATGTGACAGCCTTACAATGAAGATTTCAAAGTAGGTCATTGTTTTAATCTTAAATTAAAACCTCACTTTATAGTCCACATAAAAACACACAATTGTTTCAGTACCTTAATAGTTTATGTTCGATTTTAACAGTATGGCACAATCCTAACCTTGAAATGAGTCTTTAATTCATCAGCATAATAAATTTTGTGATTTTAAAACACCATTTAATAATTATAAGGCGAGGAGCCACCTGAGCTGGCTTATTGCAGCCTCAGGGCTCCATATCAAAGGGTGGCTGCACATCAGCATAAAAACACTTTGCCTCAGAAATAACAGGGAGGGGGGAGCAAGAATGTAATGAAAGTGCAAGGGACAGGAACTGTATCAAAGATATTATTATGTACTTCCAGGGCTATTTTTGGGCAGGAACACACAGGAACAGAGTTTCGGCTGGCTTCAGAGTTGTCCACGCCCACTTCAGCCAAAACCTCTGTGTGCATGGCTACAGAGGGAAGGCCTGGAGAGCGACCCCCCCCAGCGACTCCGAGACGGGTGGGCCAGGGGGGGCTCTGGAAGGATCGGGAAGGCATTTAAATGCCTCCCCATGCCTTCCCCGGCCTGTCCAAGGGCTAGCTTGCCCAGGCTTGCCTTTCCCTTCAAGGGGAAGCTCACCCAGGCAAGCCAAGGGAAGGCATGGGGTGTGGCCTAATATGCCAATGAGCTGCCCTGTCAGGGGTGTGGCCTAATAGGCTAATAAGTTTCTGCTGTTGGGTATGGCCTATTATGCTAATGAGTTCCTGTTGGGCTTTTTCTACAAAAAAAGCCCTGTGTACTTCTAAAAGTATGAAATATTTAGCTCTCATACTGGTACAGAAGTGAGAATGGATGGGAAACGGGTTGTCCAGGAATAAGACATTTGAAGATGTTCTGGGGCATTTCTAGGCTACAGAAAAGGTTTCTGAATGCAAAGTAGTTTGGAGATATATAGATCTCTTTATACCTGGTTGCTGGGGAGTTATTATTACATATTTCCAAATTTTGTGTATGTTTTAAAAAGTGTATCCTTTAAAAAAAAACACAGTCGCAGATAAACACATAGGTGGTTTCTGGAATACTCCCTCCAGGTTAAAAGAAAAAGAAAACAGATTAATACCGTACCCTGTCAAAGTGATTAAATGATGCTCGGAATTCATTCATTTGCTGTTGTGTGATCCCTTTGGCATCCCTTGTGAGGATCTGATTCGCCACTTCATTGATAGTCCGTGCAATGGTGGTCAGTAACAGCTCCCATCCAACACGAATATGCTGTAGCAGAAGGAAAAAAAAGATGTGCTTTAAGGATAGCCTGGCAGAAACTGAACTGAAAGATTTATTGAAAATGACTGGAAAAAGTAGGGCTAAAATGAAAACTCAAAGGAGTTATCAGATCATGTGGATAGACTGTATTGCACTATAGTGTTCAAGCAACTGACAATATTTTTAAAAGTCCCCCAAAGCCCTCTGGTGGCATTGGGCTGAGGGGGAAGGGCTGAGGCAAGGAAAGTGCAGTGACAACTGCTGTATGAATGTTAGAAGGTAAAGGTTTCCCTTGTTTGAAAGCTAATCAAATCCAACTCTAGGAGGCAATGCTCACCGTTTCCAAGCCGAAGACCCAGCGTTGTCTGAAGATGTTTCCGTAGTCATGTGGCCAGCATGACTAAGCGCCAAGGCGCATGGAACACTGTCACCTTCCCACCGAAGCAATACCTATTTAAATAAATATCTATCTACTTACAATTTCTTGCTTTTGAACTGCTAGGTTGGCAGGAGCTGGGGCCAGAGACAGGAGCTCACTCCATCATGCGGCACTAGGGTCTCGAACTGTTAAACTATAGACCTTCCGGTCTGCAGCTCAGCGTCTTAACCTTTGAGACACTGCGGCTCCATGGAGAATAATTACTGTGTGAAAACTACCAGTAATCACTTATACTCTGGTTGTTTTCCCCATCTTTCCTGTGATCTTTCCCAACCCTGCTTTTCTGCGATGTTTTGGGAAAGACCAGAGCAAAGCTGGGATCCATGTCGATGGAAAAAATCAGATCATCCTGGTCTCACCTACATCATCCCCCTTTCACCTGTCTCTCTCTATATATAGATAGATAGATATAGATAGTTATAGATAGATATAGATAGATATAGATATAGATAGATATCACTATATCATCTATATATCTAATAGCGAAGTTGCCCCCGTGAGTGCGGATCGCTAAATCCGCGCTCCGGGGGCACTTGGGAGGGAGGTTTGTGCACACGTGGGGCAGTCCCCACGTGTGCACAAAAATCCAAAACGCCGCCTCGGAGCTGGGCGGGGGGGAGGACCGGCCTCGCCGCCGCCGCCTCAGGGAGACCGAGCGGGGGGGATGGAGGAGATGGAGCTCTTCTTCCCCCCCCCCACGAGTATCGCGGGTCCCCCTCTTGTTACTTTTATTTTCTTCATATCTACCCCACCTTTCTCCCCGATGAGGACCTAAAACAGCTTACGTGGTCCTGTCCTTCCCTATTTTATACTCATAACAAGCATATGAAATAGGTGAGGCTGAGAGTGGGTGACTGGCTCAAGGTCACCCAGCGAGCTTCCATGACTATGTGTGGCGATTAGAACCTGGATCTCAAAGATCCTAGTCTGACACTCTTAACCACGGGTGGACAAACTGCAGTCTGATTTAATGTTAATAAAAAGCAAATCTGCATATTTTTCAATAAAAGCATGTGTGTAATATTTGATCATGTCTTGCGGCTCTTAAACATCTGACGTTTATTCTGTGTGGCTCTTACGTTAAGCAAGTTTGGCCACCCCTGCTCTTAAGTATGACACCACATTGGCTCTGTAACATTATAGTAATGTGTCTGCCTGGTTGTCTGAAGTACCATCTTTGCCTTTTTTTAAAAAAGTCTGTAGCATTTTTGTTGTGGAGAAAAGGGGAAAGGCATATCTATGCAATAAAATGAGTTGGAAACTTACTTCATTAACATGAAACATCAGAAGTCAGAAAAACTGATAGGCAGGTTGTGGTAATCAGTATTCCCTCTAAGCTGAGTTAGTGTGAGCTAGTTCACAGTTTTTTGGCCTCCGGTTCACACATTTTTGGCTTAGCTCAGGAAGGATGGCTCCAGAGCAAACTGATTTATGCAGCAGCCAAATAGCTTGCTCACAACTTTAATGACAGTAGCTCACAAAGTAGAATTTTTGCTCACAAGACTCCACAGCTTAGAGGGAGCAATGCCTGTGTCTGTTCTGGACACCTGAACCCCAGAGTCACTTCCCACCGGGAGGGGGGGCTACCATCTTAATATATCATACATGGCTTCTGTGAACCTGTCAGCTACCAGTCAAGTAGGAATTTAGCAGTTCCATCAGTTCATCTCCAGGCCAGAAAAAGTTCTCACACTAACTCAGCTTAGAGGGAACACTGAACATGAACATATCTGTCTTAAAATATACAGATATGCTTCTACCGTGTCTAATTTTACATCTATAAGATGTAGATAATTCTAGCATATTTGGAGGATTCCTGTTAGTATTATTGAATATGAAATGTTTCATGCTTCCTAAAAAGACAATAAAATGTTTATCATCATTATCTTCTAGTCCACATACACCAACTTGAAAATAATAGAATATTAAAACTGTTTATCTGAAATGGAACATTTTATACTCAAAGGGCACAGAAAGGACTCCACACCTACCTCCATTGTATAATTTGTATGCTTATTATCAAACACCAAGGCCTCTTGTAGCAGTTGATGATCTCCTTCCAGTTTGTCAATGTTGTGTTTGTAGTTGATGAAATTTTGCTCATTCTGCTTTAGTTGATTCATCTGGTCTTCTAAGTGCCCTCCAATTTCAACAGAGCTTCGGGCAATTTCCTGCCACAAGGCAGGGAGGAGAGAGAATTTAGAAGAAGAAGAAGAAGAGATTGGATTTATACCCCGCCCTTCACTTGGAGTCTCAAAACGGCTTACAAACTCCTTTTCCTTCCCTTCCCCACAACAGACACCCTGTGAGGTAGGTGGGGCTGCGAGAGCTCTGACAGAAACTGCTCTTTTCAAGAGCACCTCTGACAGAACTATGGCTTGCCCAAGGTCATCCAGCAGCTGTGAATGGAAGAGTGGGGAATCATAACCAGTTCTCCCAGATTAGAGTCCACACACTTAACCACTACACCAAACTTTACAACAGCTTATAGTTAAACAATCCAAAATAGTCACATTTCCCCCAAAAAATCTACTCAAATACTTAGGAATATATCCCACGAAACAGAATGATACATTATTTAAGGACAATTATGTGACAACCTGGTCTAAAATGCAAAAAGATTTTGAAAGATGGTCCAAATTACAACTATCTTGCCTAGGAAGAATTTCTACTATAAACATGAATGTTCTACCAAAATTAAACTTTTTGTTACAGATTATTCCAGTTTCAGTTCCTGAAAAGACTTTGACAAATAAATAAATTTGTATGGAACAACAAGAAGCCAAGAGTAAGATTTAAATTACTGCAGGATGAGAAGAAAAGAGGTGGTCTGGCAATACCTAGCATTAAATTATATTACCAAGCTGCTGGGCTAGTTTGGATTTCAGATTGGATCAGAAATCCTAATGAAAGATTGATAAAATTACAATCTTCAAATCTCAGTGATCGACTACATAGCTATTTGTGAATTAAAAAATCTATATCAAAAAACAAAACCCAACATAAAAGACATATTATCAGAAATAGCTTATTTAAAATTTGGGAAATGCTACGAAAGAGAGTCAGCACTACAATTCCATTAATAATGTCACCAATAGATGCTTATTACGGCAATTACACAAGGAAAAATACGATATTATAACTTATGGTGATATGATAAACTCTCAAGGTGGCATCAAGACGTGGCAAGAGATTAAATAAGGAGGAAAGGAGATACAATGATGGATATACTTTCAAATTGCTTCCAAGTAAAAAATGATATCTGCACTAAGAGAGGAGCTATTAATTAACTGACTGATTTTGAGAAGATTGTCTCACAATCTAAAGTTAATTTATTAGGATGAATTTACAGAGCTATTACTTCCATATGATTCCGAAGGAGAACATGATTAAATGGGTGCAAAATTTAGGTGAGGAAATACAGTTTCAGTGTTGGGAAAACCTATGGATTAAATGTATTAGATTCACTGCTGGTCAAGCATTAAGAGAAAACTGGTACAAGATGTTTTATCAATGGTACATCACCCCAAAAGATATTGCTAAGATTGACA
>NW_015160879.1:303981-318686 GCF_001447785.1 Gekko japonicus
TATGTGGTGGACTTATGAGAAAAGTAAAATGTTTTAGGCTTGGATACATGAAATATTACAATTTTTTTTAAAAAAATAATATACCCTTTGTACCAGAATTGTTTTTATTGAATATACTTCCAGAAAATTGTAAAAAGCAAGATTCTTATCTTATCGTACATGTAGTTACAACTGCTAGAATATTATATGCTAAATATTGGAAAAGAAAGGAGATACCTGCCAAAGAAGAAATAATAAACAAAATACTTGAAACTGCTGAAATGGACAAATTAACTCTAATTTTGAAAGGACATAAAGAGGAAAACTTCAAAAATACATGGTCAAGACTTTACAGTTGGATTGAAGAATACATTAAATGAAACGTGAACACAACCAAAATAGAGGGCAATGAGAATATCTATATTAAACTGTGCAAAAGGTATATTTAACATTATAAGATGTAGAAACATACTTTTATTGAGAGATGTATGGACAACTTAATAGTCAACTCAGAGAGTCGGAGATTCTCCCATTGAATGTTTGTATGTTGTACTATTGTTTGTTTTTGTTTGTCTTTGTTATAAAATAAAAATATTTACCTGGGGGGGGAAGAATTACAAAGGGGATTGCTGGAAATGTAAAAAAGAAGATGGCACCTTTTATCATATGTGATGGAACTGCATCAAGATGAAAAGATACTAGAAAAACATTTTAAGAACTAAATTCCCGATGAAATCAGAGACTATGTTACTGTGAATCCTTCCAGATAATATAGACAGAACCTCACAAGACCTACTTTAATATATGTCGCCAGCTGCCAGAATAATATTTGCAATGAAATAGAATACAGAAGACTGTCCTACAATAGAGATTTTGGGAAGAAAAACTAGCTGAGTATGCAACATTGGCAAAATTAACCAGTTATATAAACAAAAGACCGTTGAATGAATTTCGGCAGAAAAGGCAAGCTTATTACTCATATTATGGGAATAATTAACTTTTTTCTTTTTTAGTTCTGGAATTATTTGAATATCACATTAAAGATGATGAAGATGATGAAGATATTGATTATAATTTCAATATTTTATTTTGTATTTCATTAGTATTTAAATAATCAGTTAGAATAAAATTCAGATTTAGACAAACAATTAAGACAATATTTAGGTTTTTAGTATAGAAGTCTGTTCAACTGTTAAAGATGTATTCTCTTTTATCATTAATATATTATTGTTAATTTTAGGAGAGTTTCATGTATTCCTTAAAGAGAGAATCTAACCCAAAATTCTGTAATATCGATGCTTTATTAATTGTTTCTGTATTTGAATTATGTAATATATTTGATCATACATTTGATCTAACTTGTTGTACGTAACAATTCATAATATTTAACAAACTTGATGAATCTATATTTCCCCCCTCCCCTTCTTCCCTTCGGTATCCCACCTTTCTTTTTCTTGAGAAAATAATAAAAAATAATCTATGTACAGAATAAGGGTTATAGCAATAATAATTGCAGAAAGCAACCTGCCTGAATACAGCTATCACACAAAAGCTTCCAATGTGTCTAAAGAAGTGTGCTTTGCACACAAAAGCTTACACTTTGAATAAAACTTTGTTGGTCTTAAAGGTGCCACTAGACTCAAATTTTGTTTTACAATGGTCTTCAAACGTCCTACATCTGGAAACCAGCAACAGCCAACTGAGATGCATGGCATGCATGTGGCATCACAGGTGATATCAGAGTGACATGACAGGAAGAGGGGGAGCCAGAGTCTGAACTTGCCTGTGCTAAAAGGAAATCCTCTCTACTGTTGAGAGGCTTTGCCTTGATGCTTCTCTTAGTGTGTAAGCAAAGGGAATCAGGGAGCATGGCACTCTTGCTCTCTACATGTACCTTATTATCAGCTTCCTCCAAAAAGCAACCAAATATATGGCAGCTCTATATATAGCAGATGGAGCGCTCCATGTAAAATAACTATCAGCATCTCCATTTCTCTTCTCTCCATTTCTTGTCATACTTACTATATTCACGTAAAAGGAAGACAACCCTGACGGGGGTGGTGGCGGTTTGTCATACAAAGTTATATCCCCCCCAAATTTTACTGGGCATAACTGTAACTTGTATGCAAAGGTAAGATATCCCCCCCCTCTTTTTATGGCATACCTGGGGGAAAAAACTAGCCTTGCATTGGAGTAAATACTGCATTACAATCTGTAGCCCAAAGACACTGCCTTACTCATAGGTAACCCTAATAGCAGGGCACCCCACTTCTAACATGAACCAGAGACCCACAGAAGTCAGGCCAAGGAAGGCACTCCTGGCTTGAAACACAGAGCAAGCCAAAGCTCTGCAAAAAGGGTCTCCATTTCAGGAAATAAGGCAACCTCCAAGGCATCTCCAACCTCCCCCCTCCACCTAGAAAGGTATGTATATGAAACAATGGGTTCCCCCAGGTATTGTATCTGCATTTCTAAGGCTATTCAGAGGCCACCTAGCGAATAGCCTTTCTGTTTCCAGAATTTCACCTAGCCCTTTTGTGTGACCCTATGTCTATGTGAGAATTCTGTGTCTCCACAACTGTCTTTCCTGCTCCACCCTTCATGATACTGAGATAAACCAATCCTACATTCAAATGTTTAGCAATCCTTCCTGATGCTACTTTTTCACTCTTTTGTCTAAGCTTGGAAACCGATTCAATTGCCTTGACAGAACCATTAGTAGTCACCAAATCCATTCAGCTAGCCACCTAGCACCTGGCTAAACCTATCAATGCTACTGTGAATCCAGACTCAGGCCCTCTGAAGCCTCATTGGTCACTCCTAGGACTTGCCCCTTCCTACACTGCACCTCCTGGGACCCCTGATTGGTCCAGGCAATCTTTTGTCTTCACCTGGGACAAGCCTCTCAAGGTTTCCCATTGGTCTGCATTGTATTCCAATGTCTATATCCATCAAGACACATGGCCTCAGACTGTGTGTCTGCCACGGATGCCAACTGGCAGTTTACCCCCAAACATTTGTTTGGGCCATAATCCCATCTTCATGGTCTCCTGCACGTCTGGACAGGTGGTATTACCCCATAACTGACCCCTCTATCTGCTATAAATCACCTCTGCTTTGTTAGTTCTGTATTGCTTGCTCTTTTTGAATGCTTAGGGTGCTTGTAATTAGGGAAATTCTTCAATAAAAACTATTCAATTTACTCTTCAAATCTGGAGTCTTCCTACTGTACTGGATGTTGTTATACAATTGGTGTGTGATCCCTGTACCCCTCTGGCTTCCCCTGCCTCATAGCTAATTTCCCCCAACAACAAGGTAGGCCATTGACAGTAACATATCCTCTCCATTCTGCACAAGCTCACCTATTGTTGGTTCATTTTCCTATCCTGTCTCTGAGCCTTCAGTCATGCTTCTCCCTATGCTTGAAATAGCCTCCCCAGTTTATCTACCAAGCCCTTTGTCTTTCTTCTCTAACCAAGTCAGCCAATACTACCACATGACTCGTCCCCACTCTATCTCCAATATTTCATCACCAGGATTTGTCATTTATATCAGTTTTTCCCCACCTCCCTGTCTTCACTTAAATTGCAAGCCCCTTGCTCTGACCTCCAGCAGGCAGAACTTTTCTGTTCTCTGCAACACTCTGACAGTTTCCGCAGTAAGTCCTTGCCACTCTGAAGCTCCGCGGGAAAGTTTGTTTTAATGCTGTGAGTCTGCAGCACTACTTCCACCATAGGAGCTTTCCTGTGGCATTTCCTTTGCTTACCGCAACTCCCTGCATATGCTCAGGGAAGACTGTACATAAGTGAATCCCCCCTACCCAAAAGAGATTTACTTCAGTACTTTGTTTTTTGCAGCGTTCTTCACAGTAAAATGTGAAATCCTTAAAAAATATATTTTTTTGCAGTGAGAACTAATGTTGGAATGCAATACATATAGCATAATAATGCAATTGCCTCAGACTATTAAAAAAACAAAGAAAAGAAATAGAAACAATAAGCTAATTAGCCAGAAACTGTTCCACAGTAACATGGGGTTGGAGGGTGGGACATGCAAATGTGGAGGGGAGGGGAGGGCATACCTAGGGTTGACAAACACCTGATGAGAAAGATTTCCCTACTAGGTTGATGCAGGTTCAATGCTGCGATTACAAAAACCTCCCGGAAATAGGGGATTCGGATGCCTCACAGCAAGAGGGGTGAAAGTGCGTTTTTATGCCTGAAAGGGCGAAATCATCTGTGGAAACCAGGGAAGCCATGGATGAACAGAAGTGCAGGGGCAGAGAAATTGACACTACGGAAAGGTCTCTGCCACCGCAAAGTAAGAAAACTAAAGGTAGTATAAAATCAAAAGTGTTCATTAGCTTGAGAAAAGTAGTTGTACAATAACGAAGGCCTTTGACATTTTATATACCCTGCCATAAAACTGTCCTTATTTACCTCCATCTTGGTTTGGATCCAGGGCCCAATGACATTGGCCTGAGCAGCAAACTGGCGGCGTAGGCGTTCGTTGGTATGCTGGCGAGCCAGTTCCTCTTGCAGCGCTTGATCCCGTATAGGCACAAGTTGTTTTACCTGCAAAATGAGCAGAAATGGCAGAAGAAGGAGGAAGAGAAGAAGGAGAAGAAAAGTTGGATTTACACCCCGCCCTTCACTCGGAGTCTCAGAGCGACTTACAATCTGCTTCCCTTCCTCTCCCCCCAACAGACACCCTGTGAAGTAGGTGGGGCTGAGAGAGCTCTGAGAGAACTGCTCTTGAGAAAACAGCTCTAAGAGAACTGTGACTTACTGAAGGTCACCCAGCTGGCTGCATGTGGAGGAATGGGGAATCAAACCCGGTTCTCCCAGATTAGAGTCTACCACTCTTAACAACTATACCAAAGTGGCTCTCCATCTTGACTGATGGGAAAGAGGGAAAGCAGTCATAAGGGAATGGGGCTACAGAAGGGAAAATGCTATGTGGGCTGGCTTCCAGATGGTGCATTTCTCCACGTTTTCCCTTCCCCAGTCCCCACTGCAGCCGCCACCACCCCCGCACAACTGGTGAGCTTTTAGTAAAGGTAAAGGTTTCCCTTGCTCGAAAACCAGTTGGATGGACGGTGCTCATCTCCGTTTCCAAGCCGAAGAGCCAGCACTGCCCAATGACTTCTCCATGGTCATGTGGCCAGCATGACTAAACACCAAGGTGCACAGAGCACTGTTACCTTCCCACCGAAGCGGTACCTATTTATCTACTAGAAATTTCTGGCTTTCGAACTGCTAGGTTGGCAGGAGCTGGGGCCAGAGACGGGAGCTCCTCACTCTGTCACACGGCACTGGGGTCTCGAACTGCCGAGCTACAGACCTTCTGGTCTGCGGCTCAGCGTCTTACCTTGTGAGCCACCGCGGCCCGGTGGTCTTTTGAGAGGGTTTAAAAAGCATCCGTAATTTATTTATTTATTTATTTATTTATTTAGGTATTTTTTACCCCGCCCTCCCCGCAAGCGGGCTCAGGGCGGCTTACAGCCCATACATAAAATCCAATAAAATCCAGTAAAACAACCAATAACATATTAATAACAATAAAGTGCTTTAACGCTCCAAGCGTAATAAGTCCTTAAGATGTTCATTCTTCGGGATGATTTCGTTTCTAGCTAAGTACGTAACTACTGGGAACCAGATCGCCTGAAAGTTTTCAACAGCAGTCTGTGATTGAGGAGAAGTCGTTTTCCCATAAATGAAATGTTCCCACAAGTTGTTTTGCCAGTCATATAGGTTAGGTGAGGAGCTTCTTTTCCATTTCTGAGCGATTGTTATCCTGGCAATAGCTAATAAAATTGAAGTTAAATTTCTTTGTGTTTTTCTTTCACAGGTATCAGGAAGGATGTCTAGGAGGACCGTCTCCGGAAGAGCAGGTAAGTCAATTCCTACGATGGATTTAATTTGAGTCAAGATAAGAGACCAAAATGGTTGGATGAAGGGGCAAGTCCACCAACAATGAAGAAAGTCCGCAGGTTGTCCACAGCCTTTCCAGCATTTGTCATCACAAACGGAATAGATCTTGCACAGACGTACAGGGGTCAGATAACATCGGTGTAGAGTCTTGAAGGAAGTTAATTTGATGTTGAAGGTTTTGGAAGACAGGTTTGGTGATGACCATATGTCTGGCCATTGATCCTGTTGAATCCTATTTTGGCAATCTTTTGCCCAATGAGTTTGGGATTTTAAAGCTGTCTGTTTTGTGGTGTTGACAAGGATTTTATAGATTTTAGAAATTAAGCCTTTAATATTATCTGTTTTGTAAATGATCAATTTTTCGAAGTCTGTGAAAGATTTACTGGGAGTATGTGATGGAATCTTTTCCCTTAGGAGATGCTGAACTTGTAAATAACGAAACCAAGGTATTTTTTCGCCAATTTTCTGTTCTATTTGAGCTTTCGTGAGAGGAAGTCCTTTATCAAGAAGGTCTATCAATCTAGATATTCCCGCTTGTCTCCAAGATTGAAAAGCTTTCGGTTCTTTTCCAGGGATGAACCAGTCTTGGTTTAAAAAAGAAGATAATACAGAGTTTTTTGATAATAGATCCGGACGTCTGCGGTCCCAAACTTCCAAAGCCGCTTCCAAGAATGATATTAGGTGAACATTTTCATGTCTTTCCACGTTCGTTTGCCAAATAAGATCCGATAATGGTATCTGATCACATATGTGTTCTTCCAAAGATTGCCAGCTTGGGTGAGTTTCTGCGGTGAGCAACTTAACGATTGAGGAGAGTTGTACTGCTTCGTAGTATAGGAGTAGATCCGGGAAATCAAAGCCTCCTTTTTTTGATGGTCTTTTTAGGGCTGCAAAGCTAATTCGTGGTTTTTTGTAATTCCAAAAGAACTGTAGAAAGGCCGTCTGCCAATTAGAAAGTTCCTTTCTCGTGATTTGTATTGGTAGAGAGCGAAGTATAAATAAAAATTTTGGTAAAAGAATGCTCTTGATGACACTAAGCCGATCTGCCCAAGAAAATTGCATCGAAGACCACTGTTTCATTTTATTTCGGAGGTCTTTAAAAAGTGCTTGAAGATTGCATTTAAGGAGGTCCTGTAAATCTGTAGGGATATCGATTCTGAGACATCGCCAGGAGGAGTAATTCCATTTATACGGAAAATTGGATTGAATGGAGTGTTTTGTATCATCCGATATGTTGATTGGAATTATTTGAGATTTTCCAAGGTTGACTTTTAAGCCGAACAGATCTTGCGTGTCTTTGAAGAGTTCCTGTAGTGCTGTTAAAGAAGCTGCCGGTTCGGTTAAAAAAAGGACAACGTCGTCAGCATATAAACTGATTTTGTGTATAGAATCATGTATACGAATACCTTTAATTTTTGGGTTTTCTCTAATGGCGGTCGCTAGCGGTTCCATTGCTAGTGCGAATAATAACGGCGACAGGGGACAGCCTTGTCTGGTACCACGCTGCATGGCGATCCTTTTTCCAATTATATCGTTAGTTTGGATACAGGCAGTGGGCGCCGCATAGAGAGCTTTGATAGATGATCTAAACCTATTTCCGAACTCCATTTCCAGTAGAAGTTGGTTGAGGTAGGTGGTTTCCAAACTGTCAAAGGCCTTTTCAAGGTCGATCGAGAGCAGAAGGGATTCCGTAGATTGATGGTTGGAGTGTGCTATGAGATTCAGAGTTCTACGGATATTATCCGTGAGTGTGCGGTTGGGGATAAAACCCGTTTGGTCATCAGCGATGTAGTTAGGAAGAATACGCTGAAGTCTAGAGGCAAGGATTTTTGCAAAAAGTTTCGCGTCGCAGTTGAGTAGAGCAATTGGACGATATGCGGATGGTGAATCTCTATTGGAATCATCTTTAGGAATCGTGGTGATCTTGGATTCAGTCCAAGATGGAGGAAGAAGACCCGTAGACATTATATGGTTGCATGTTATTGTGAATTGTTCAATTAAAGATGTTTGAAACGTTTTGTAAAATAAAGGGCCGAAGCCATCCGTACCCGGAGCAGTGTTGGATTTCGTGCATTTCAGTGCGTCTCGAACTTCAGTGTTGGTGATTGGAAGGTCCAAATAATCTCGATGTTCCTGTTGTAAGGTTCTTGTCAGGTGATGTTGTCTTAAGAAGTCTCGGATTTTATCCACCTTTGGATTAGTGGAGCTGTAAAGCTTCTCGTAAAATAGTGTGAAGCATTTGTTAATTTCCTCTGGATCCGTGGTCAGAACGTTCTTCGAAGTTTTTATTGATAAAATTTTACGTTGTCGTTGTTTGTTTTTAACTCGCCAGGCGAGAAGTTTGATGCTTTTGTTATTTTTTTGCCAATATAATTGCTTCATAAAAGTAAGATTTTTCTGTATTTTTGTAGTTTCATGTGCTTCTAATATTTTTCGATGTGCCAAAAGGTCTTTAAATATTTTCTTGCTACCAGTACGTTTATGTAGAGTTTCTAATTCTTGAATATGATTCAGTGTGGTTTTGATAAACCGTTCTTTCTCTTTTTTCCGTTTAGAGGAAATCGCAATCAACTTCCCCCGAAGAACCGCTTTGAATGCGTCCCAAACCAGATGATCTTTAACCTCACCGTTGGAGTTTTCTTTGAAATAAAGATTTATTGTCTGCGTCAGATCATCTTTTATGTCGTCTTGTAATAAAAGAGAGTTGTTCAGTCTCCATGTGCGTTGCGAGTGGTGTTTGATCTGTTTTTGGAGTCGGAATTCCACATAAGCGTGGTCAGACCAAACAAATGGGCCAATGGAGGTAGATGCTAGTTTAGGCAAAATGTTATCTGATACTAGCAGGTAATCAATGCGTGAGTATGAGTGGTGTCTGGAGGAGAAAAATGTATAGTCTCTTTCTCCTGGGTGCGTCTCTCTCCAAGCGTCAAGGAGGTGGAATTTTCCTAAAAGTTCTCGAAGTTTAGAAAACCTGTTGTGTTGAAGCATGGTCTTTTGCGTCTTGCCTGATTTATCTAAATGATGATCCATAATCAAATTCAGATCTCCACCAACAATCACCTGACCTTCTTTGAATTGATCCAGTTTCAACAAGGTGTCATCTATAAATTTTTCCTGAGAGTCGTTCGGGGCGTACACAGATGCCAAGGTGATTTGCTCTTGGTCCAGCATGCCTTTCAAGAATAAGTATCGTCCATGTGGGTCTTCTAATTTATCTTTCAGGATGAACTGAATCGACTTAGCCAGTAAAATAGCCACACCTCTGGCTTTCGAGGAGCCTCCTGCTTGGTATTGCTGATCATACCAACCAACGTTTAAGACAGGCTTTATTTGTGTTTTTAAATGCGTCTCTTGCATGAAGATCACATCTGGTTTGTCTTTTAATATAAAGGAGGTCATTTTCCGACGTTTTATACAGTTGTTTAAACCATGCACATTAATGGATCTAAAAGTATAAGTATCCGACATTTGTGCCAAGCTGAAATATTATATTTGAATATCTGGGTGTAAATATATAATGGTATTAAGAAATATCAAACAGTCAAAATTTATATATTATTCAAACTTGCTCAATATAAGAGTTAAGGCAAATAAACACCCAACTACAATATATATAAGGTATACAAAGAGCTTACCAAAAATTTATCACGTTACTCAAAATATCAACCTGTATAAAATTGAACTATTACAAATAACACTAAACAAAAGGTACCATCACTCCCATGGATGCTGCAGAACATGTGAAAAAGGCCCACCTCTAGAGCAGTTTGAAGGAGGCCTTACAAGTTCCTGTTCAGGCCCAAAAAAGGGAACCAGCTACTCCCACATTACCAAAATCAGGAGGCCTTACAAATTCCTGTTCAGGCCCAAAAAAGGGAACCAGCTACTCCCACATTACCAAAATCACAGAAAAAGCCTTCTACGAGAGATCAGAGAAGAGAATTGCTTCTCCAGCCACCCTGTGGTCAGCTATACCATACAAAATAGCAAATGGAGCCAATAATAATGCTCATGTGACTGGCAGTACCACAGTCTTACAGGCTGGGAACTAAAACACAGCTCCTGCCACACTACCCCCCAGAAACCTTTACCTGAAATGTATAAAATACATATTGTTAGCCAGATTCAGGTGGGTAACCATGTTGGTCTGAAGCAGCAGAACAAGGTTTGAGTCCAGTGGCACCTTTAAGACCAACAAAGTTTTATTCAAGATATTGCACACACGCACTTCTTCAGATACAGTGAAATGGAAATTACTGGTCCATACATCAATCTCCAATTTTGACACATTTATTTCCTTCACTATGTTTTCCCCCAGAATTAAACCCAAACAAATGGGAACCGTATAAACTAAGCTAAGCTTGTTGTTCCTGTTTGGTCCTTGAATCTGTTAAACATCTTCATTATGTTGTATGCTAATGTACTGCTCACCCTCTACCTATATGTATGGACTGGTAATTTCCATTTCATTATGTCTGAAGAAGTGTGCATGGACATGAAAGCTTATACCTTGAATAAAACTTTGTTGGTCCTGGTGCCACTGGACTAAAATATTGTTAGCCAGCTAGTCATCTCCCCACCCCCCCATCCTTGTGCAAAGTCTGCACTGGAACATGAATGCAGTCCTGTTTTGTACAAAGCAGCATAGCTATATCATCCACATACATGCATTTTACTAACCCCAATATCACAGCAGTATTTAAGACAGGATCTCATGTTACTAGTACTGGATTGGGGTTGCCAAAATATATCACCAAGGATAAAAATCCATTGTTCCACTTCTGGGGAAGGGCCTGTTTTTCTTCCACATGTGCATTATCATAAACCAGTAAATCTTTCTGCTGCTTTTGCTTACAGTACCTTCTCCCATTTGGTACGTATCTCATCCAGTGTGACAGTGCTGTAGGGATTGCTGGCACTTATTCGGAGGCTGTAGCTCTGAATCACTTTCTCCACTTCATTATGGATAGATACTATAGCTTGCCTTTCACCATCTGCCTCAGGTAAAGTGGCTTTAAATTGTTCATGAGCAGTGATCAGACTCTGAAATCAGAAATGGGGAGCAAGGGGATTAAGGTGTATATATAGTTTTATCATTTCCTATATTTTGCTGAATATTCATTTCCTCTCCCCTAGAGGAATATGGGTGCAAATGTATTGAAGCCTGCGTTGCTGGAAGGCTCCGTATAATCAGCAAAAGAGCATCATATCACTGTTACTTCTGCAGCTGTTAAAAACAGGATAAAAGAAGGTACATATTTAAACAGAGAGGGAAGAAAGGCTAATATTACATGGGTATGACCATACTCCATTGGTAGCTTTTAAAAAAACAAGGTAAGATGCTTTTGGGGGGTGATTTCGAGTGGAGGGGCAATGCATGTTTTGAACTGGGAGTAGGGGAGCTACATGTGGAAAAGAGCAGAGAAAAGGCAGGTGCTGGGCGTAGTACAGGCAATTAGAAACCAAGGAGAAGATACCCATTATTGGAATTAATTCATGATTCCCAGACAAATACCCAGGAACAAGGTATGAACATTTTAACATAATCCCCAAGAAGGGGACACAACAAGTTCTCAGACTCAAAGGGCTCAGTGACAGGTCACATGCCCACTTGCTGATTAGATCACAGTGATCTCACAGTCCATGCTGACAATGCAGAGGTAATGACACGCACCAATACAGCACATGCCCAACGCTAAAGATTATTCCAGGGCAGCGAGGCACTTGTTGATATTTTCAGTGTTTAAGAGAGGCTACCAAAGCATTCTTCACTTTCTGAATGCAAGCCCCACCAAACCAGGGGAGCTACATGTGGAAAAGAGCAGAGAAAAGGCAGGTGCTGGGCGTAGTACAGGCAATTAGAAACCAAGGAGAAGATACCCATTATTGGAATTAATTCATGATTTCCAGACAAATACCCAGGAATAAGGTATGGACATTTTAACACAATCCCCAAGAAGGGGACACAACATGTTCTCAGACTCAAAGGGCTCAGCGACAGGTCACATGCCCACTTCCTGATTAGATCATAGTGATCTCACAGTCCATGCTGACAGACAATGCAGAGATAATGACACGCACCAATACAGCACATGCCCAACACTAAAGATTATGCCAGGGCAGCGAGGCACTTGTTGATATTTTCAGTGTTTAAGAGAGGCTACCAAAGCATTCTTCACTTTTTGAATGTAAGCCCCACCAAACTTCAGAAATGCTATAGTGACGGATTTGAAAACGGCTCTCAATTCAGCCAGGATTCACTCCTTGTGGATGGGCAATAAGAATGAGCAACGAATATGATGCTTAGCATTGGAGGAAACAGAGTATAAATATTTAAATAAGAGAATTAAAATATTGAGCTGAACCCAATTTGAACTTTGGCCTCCCACTAGCTATTAAACTACACTGGCTTTCGCTGGCCCTAGGGCTGCCAACTCTGGGACGGGGAAACTGGGAGGAACCTCCTGGGGAGGGTGGGGTTTGGAGAGGGGAGGGAGGTCAGCAGGGACATGATGTCACAGAGCAGGGAACTGATCTCTGTAAGATGAAGATCAGTTGGAATTCTGGGAGACTGCCAGGCCACACCAGGAGGTTCGCAACCCTAGCCGGGCCCCTCTGCAAAGTTCTGAAGATATACGTATCAGACTGAATACAGGAGATGTTTTTCCCTGATGTGTCTTTAAGAGAGGAATAAAAACAAGCAACTCTTGAAACAAGCCTTTATAGCGCTACCTTAGTGGCGTGGGACTTTCTCTTCACAATCAGGGTCAATTACAGGGCGGAAGAGCCAAAGGGGCTTCAGATTTAGACATTTGTTAATTCTTTTGGCATTTGATAAGTTTTGTAACTTGCTTTTATATGTATTGTGTGTTGTAATTTAAAAACATTTGTTACGGCCAGGAGCCTCAAAAGTGACCTGGGCCTCAATGGATCTCTAATAGGGCCTGGTCACAGTCAAAAAGAAGCATCTGCACTATCTTAGGTTCACAAAGCAAGAATCATCAGCTGGTCTTACCTGGATCTCTTCTATGCTATGAACAATAAACATGTCTTGTAAGTCTTCCATGGCACCTTCCATCCAGTTGTTGAATGGAGCAGCCCTCTTGCTAAACTCCAGGTTCAGCTGATCAATAGTTTCTAACAACTTCTCTGTTCTCTGTAAAGTCAAAGTGCAGAAATAGAATAAATGAATGTGGATTTTTCTTTTTCATGAACATACGCTCACTCAGACTTACTTTTTGGAGGGTGGACCACTAAATTCAACAGAACCAAACAATGTGAATAATTAAGCCAAAGGGTTGGTTTCTTATTTTCCCCCCTCTAAGTATCATAACTGTGATGCACCATTGAGGGAGAAATTGCGTTGCATGATTTGTACTCCCAGTTCACAATTTGCCTGGGTGCACTGACTTAAATTCATGCTTTCTTGATCATAAAAGGCTGAACTGGAGCACCATAATTCAATACATTTCCTATGGTTACAGGATATTCAAATTATTAATAATACATATGGAAGGTACTGATTATTGATTTGTAGTGTACAATAAGAACAGAGCAATCTGGGAGTAAGCCCCATTTACTGGGAGTAAGCCCCATTTAATAGATCTGCATAGGATTCTTTATATATATATATATATTAAAAAGTGCCCGTAGGTACACTTTTATTATTTTTTCTTTTCATTATACACTACAAACATACATGAAAACAAACAACGCATAACTACCACTAACAAACATAAAACATACAACAGGAGGCTTATTCTGAAAGAGCAATCCTAAGCAGTTCTACTCAGAATCCTGTTCAGGTATATTCAATGGGGCTTGCTGCCTGTAAAGTGCTCTTAGGATCGCACTGCCAGTAGACCTTTAGGACTGCACTCTTAATGGAGGTGCTGGCTGCTGATTTGTTGATGCTTGTTGTTAATGCTTCAATGCATGTAGTGGAGTTTTTAAAAATTAAAATTAATTATAAAATGTATCAAAATATACAGTACTGGAAAACAGTGGGAAAGTATGATATGCACTAAAATGATTTAAACCAACAGACTAAAGTTGTAATTGTACTGATAGATATGCCTGCCATGCAACCGTTATCCAAAGGGTGGTGCTAGAAGCATCACTTCATTCTAACTTCAGTTAAGAGCAGCCAGGATTTCCTTTTTCAGGGGGCATTTAAATTTCTTAGGAGACACCAAGTTGATGAAATTAAAGCTACTTAAATTAACCCTCTCCCCCCCACCCCGGGAAGGCAGGCAGGTGGTAAGGCAAGGCGGTGGAAGAGCATGCCAGTGTGCTCACCTGCTCTGAGAGCTGCCATCCACCCCAAGTGAGCACAGTCGGCCTGCCAGCTCAGGAACCACATCCCCTCCCCTCCCCCAAATGCCAGGCCAGGAAGGAGCTGGCAGGGCTGCTGGCAGGCGGGGAAATTGCTTCGAGCAAGCCCCAATTGGGGAAGGGGCACCGGCAGCTGGGGGAGTCCTCCAGGAGGCTCAGAGAGTTGGAGGCCTGGGCTGGAGGGAAACTCGTGGGGCCTTGGCAGGAAGTCGTGGGGCCAGGCCCAAAAATGCCCCACTGTAGCTACAGGCCTGGTTACAAGATGGTTCCTATCCACAGTGGGCAGCAGTGACAAGCATTTTACAAGTATTTCCCCCCCAACTAAACAAATACCAAAGTGTTAGGGTTTAATGGTGCACCAAAGAATAGCTGCCATGTCTAGATACCAGTCCACAATAAATAGTATATTTTTACATTTTAATTATTTAATTTATACCCCGCCCTCCCCGCAAGCGGGCT